>NC_041354.1:2951885-3054385 GCF_004354835.1 Perca flavescens | reverse complement strand
TTTTTTTTTTTTATGTGTTCGCATTCGTTCTTTATGATCATTTTTACGGAAACCGAGACCTCTCCCTCTCTGCTTGTTTTACCCACGACCCTCCGTGACCTCTCCTCGTCGAGCAGCAGTTGGCCGGCCAGGCAGGGCTGGCAAAGATTCACAGAGCAGCCTGTCAAAATGTTGATGCTAAACGTACAAATGTTCCGCCCCGGAGTGACTTTAAAAAGGAAACGTGTGTTTGGGCCCAAGCAGAAATGATGAGGTGGCGTGGACATGCAGATGCACTCAGCTCCGCTCAGATCAGGATACAAACGGCCCAGATAAGAATGTCAAGTATTTTTTTTGGCCGTGGATGTTGTAAACCTAACACTGTAAACAGAGCGGGGGTTTCAGCAGGGCGTGGGGATGCCCAGGAGCCCTGGTTTATCTACGGCTGACATTATGCAGTTTAAGCATTAGCTGATGGTGTTATCCAGGTCAGCTCAGAGAGAGTGCATGGTTAGATTACAGCTGCAGAGCCCTAGCTGCGAGGCTGCATGATGAGTGACCAAGTCCAAACGAGTCCTGAGGCCTGAAGCAAGATTTGGCGTTAACGAGGTAACTTCAGGTTCAACCCAGGGTTTTCTGTACCACAACGGTGGATTAGTTGTTACCGGGTTCAATATTTTATTTGCTCTCACGATCGCTTCCACTGCCGGGGTTGCAACTAAAATAATAGGCTAAAGCAACGACATTTTATGGAAAGCACAATTGTAATTTAGGTCAGATCTTGGTCCTGACTGATGGGGAAGTGATATTAATAAGCGTTGTGATTTATTCATCTACAGCGTTGGCTATTTTTTTGCCAGCTTTCCTTCCTGGGTTAGGAAGCAGCGACTGTATTGCCTTTTGCCTGCAAAACCGTGTCTGTGTTCTTCATATTTATGTAGAATTATAGTTTGCTCTTCTTATATAAAACAAGCGGCTCTCGTAGATGTTTGCGATTGGTCCTGCTGTGCAAACACCGCCTCTTTTATTTGAACGCGCGCGCCGCTGGATTGGGAAACCCTGATGGTTGATTGAACTCGTTGTTAACCAGCGTCATGACACAGCTTTGGTGGGATGATACGTGGGGTTGTTAGGGTTGGTGAAGCCGGATTACTGAAAGAAATCCAGGACGTGGTGATCTTGATTCGTAGTATGGGTCTGTGTAAACACACCGCCTGAAGATGCACCTTTTTGAAACCTGGTCCCAGGGGGAAAACATTTGAAGACGCTGCCCTAGAGGCTTCGTTTGGAAGGCAAAGCTGCATACTTGCTTATCGATGATGTCATCGCCACACCCCTCGACCAATAGCCTTTGACCTCTTATCCTGCGACGATGTATCATAACAACAACAACAACAACAATTCACTGTCGCTCCACACAAACACAGATTCTGGTTTCTTTGCTCTAGCCATTTTCGTCATCTTCTTCTTGTGTTTGGTTTCTTCTTCTACTGTCTGTTTGTATACAGTGCACAAGCTTTATGCCATAGACCGTATATAATGGACCAATAGACCCCGTTGCTCTGGATGGAGACCAGTGAAGGATATCAGAAGTCTCTTTCCCGGTGCTGGCTGAGTGTTACTGAGCAGCCTCCAACTGAGCTTGAAGACGTAGATGTGACGTGAGCAACCTGTCTGAAAGTGTGAAGTCTTCTGGTAGCTGTGAGAGAGAAATCTCAATCATTCCCAATCTTACAGATACAGAGAGTGTAGGTGTATGTAAGGAGATAACATAGGCACAGGCTAATTATTGATCACTAACATGCTAGTTAACATTAGTTATTAAACTTAAACAGCTAATGGAAGTCCAAACTGCCTGCAAGCGCCACCTATAGGCCTGGAATATGAAGTAGCGTGTTGAGTCATTTACAAATGGATCCGTTTGGACTCTAATATTACAGATGCCTGGAAAGAAGGGGAAATAAAAGATTGTTTTGGTACATGTGGACGTGGCCTAAATGTTAATGGGGGTTTTTGTGGGCCTGGTGGAGGGAGGAAGATCCTGGAAGTCACAAGCATTTCACCAGTTTCACTTCTGTAAAATGATGATTTGATGATGAATGAGGGTAAAAATGTCAAGTTGTGGTCTGTAATTGAGTCTTTTAAACTCTTTTAATGAAACAGATTGACAATACTTCATGTATTTTCTAATCTTAATCTTTCTTGGTTTCTTAACCAGCCTTATTTTCTCATAAATTATGAAGACGAGTTCATGCAAATGCAAATGTAAAATTTCAAGCCAAAAGGCATACTTGGAATTGATGGTGGTGTTAAATATTCATGACAAAGGACAAGTTGGTGAATGGGAAACACAGATTTTGATAATGGACAACTAAACACGTTACACACTGGGACTTTTTCACTGGAAAGTTAGATTTATTTTGACAAAATAATGTTTTATTAATTAAATATGGACTGAAACAACATGAGAGTAAGATTTACAAAACAAGATAGAAAAAAACCCATCTTGTCTTTATCTTTAATCTGAAGTAACTTTTCTTCTTTGGGACAAAAATGAAGTGAAGCTCTGTTAACTGGCTTTTTTTTGGAGCCTTCAACGCAATCTCACAGTTATTATTTATATTATTGAAATGCTCCAAATGCCGCTCGTTTATTGTCTGGACAGAGAGAACGAATGGGACTTTAACTTCACTACTTGTGTGCTGAATTTTCAAGGATTGAGTCTTAAAACCAGAAAGAGTAAGAAGAGTCAAGAGAACTTATACTTTGAGAAGTTGAAAATTAAGACTTTAAAGCCTTGATTACAGACAAAAAATATTTAAAAAAAGTTTTTTTTTGTAGTTAAGATCAGTTCAAAAGAGTTCAGAATCTGCAAACCTCAGTAGGGAACTTAATTGATTGTTTTGGATAGGTTTTATTGTTCCTACGAATACAAGGTTGAAATATTTTTCCTGCTGTCAGATTTTGTCAGTTGTTTTAGGGAAACTTGCTGTATTTTTTGGCTATAGTTGCATTAGAAGAAGGAAAGAATGTGAGCATGTCCTGCATTTCTTCTCAAGCAGCGAATACTCTGACGAGTTGAAAAGTTCATTTTTCATTGCACTGTGCAACTAATAAAGTGGACACTCGTCTCACACAACTCCCCACTCCATCAAATCAACATCACATCGCTGCAGCGGTGCAGTGACTGCGACGGTTTGAAGTGGCCAGGGGAGAGGTCGGAGCGCCGGCCGACATTTAGGACAATGAGTTTGGCTTTGAGGTTTGAGCGTCAGGGTCTGAGGGGATTAAATGAAGGGCTTGTTGGGGGGTTGAGGTGGACTAGAGAGGTCCTGGTTCCCTCTTGACTGGTGGGCAGCTGCAGCAGGCATTCCTCCTGTTACAGCCCATCATCCACCACCTCTTAAAACCGGACGGGCCAATTGCGAGCAGCACGCCTGCGGGCCTCAACCTCCGCTTGTGTTTGGCGTGGGGAAGGACCGGCTTCTAGCACGACTCACCCCATGGATCACTATTAACGACGCCACTGACAAGGTTTTAGGCTCCGTGCGATTAGACCGCCGAGATCTGTGTAATGTGGTTGCTTCACTTTGTTAGCAACAGATATGACGTTGAGGATTATCTGAGACGTGCAGCGAGGACACGGAGGTGGTGGAGAAGGTGTCTGTTCTTTCCACAGTTTGGACATTTCATTTGTTTCTGCGTTTCTGAGTGGTGTCATCATTAAAAAAAGAAAAAAAAAGCTCCTTGCTGGCCGTGTGATTCAGCGCCGAGGCTCCTGTTGTGTGAAGTGACTTTCGACACACTTAACTTGTTTACGCTGAACGGCCATTTCTAGGGAAGTAACCTCAACTTCAGCAACATTTAACGTTTGTCACTCGAATGTGGCTGCAGGGGGAAAGTTATGTAACTTTTCAGGCTGATTCAAAGGGGAACTTCTGTATCTCTCATCCTGAACTCTATTTCAATCAGGAGAGACTTTGTTGCAGATATGCAAAGATTTATTATACATATGCATGATATGAAATGTACAGAGTCTTTTGGAGATTAGACTCCATTGTTATAATTTTTAAAGGGGTGACAGCACGGAGAAGAGCTTTAAAGCAGGATGTCATGCTGTGATTGGATCATGAACTTCGTGGCCAATTCTGGTTGGTTTACTGAAAATTGAACGCTGAATAGTTTAGGAAGAGAGCGCCGATTAGACGTCTTCCTGAAACAATTTGCGCTGAGCTCCATTACTGTACGTACAGTACAGGCCAAAAGTTTTGACACACCTTCTCATTCAATGCGTTTTTTTTATTTAATTTCATGACTATTTGCATTGTAGATTCTCACTGAAGGCATCAAAACTATGAATGAACACATATGGAATTATGTACTTAACAAAAAGTATGAAATAACTGAAAACATGTCTTATATTTTAGATTCCTTAAAGTAGCCACCCTTTGCTTTTTTATTAATAAGGGAAATAATTCCACTAATTAACCCTGACAAAGCACACCTGTGAAGGTAAAACCATTTCAGGTGACTACCTCATGAAGCTCATTGAGAGAACACCAAGGGTTTGCAGAGTTATCAAAAAAAGCAAAGGGTGGCTACTTTGAAGAATCTAAAATATAAGACATGTTTTCAGTTATGTCACACTTTTTTGTTAAGTACATAATTCCATATGTGTTCATTCATAGTTTTGATGCCTTCAGTGAGAATCCACAATGTACGCTCGTTAGCCGCTGAACCGCAGCAGAATTTGAGAAAACATTGTTGAGTATGTTTTATCGTGCTTTTATTGAATCCATACTCTCTTTTTCTCTGGTGTCTTGGTACGGGAACTTAACTTTAAAGAGCCAGAACTGTATTAACCAGATTGTGAAATGGTCCAGTAGGTTGATTGGGGAACCACTACTGAACCCAGCTTCGCTGTATACTAGGCAGGTACAGCGCATGGGTATTTCAATCCTGAGTGACCAGCTTCATCCGCTGTATTATGAGTTCCAATATCTGCCGTCCAATCAACGGCTTAGAGTACTGCGGTGTACAACAAAACTATATAAAAACAGCTTTGTCCCAGTAGTGATTCATTTTATGAATAGCAATAAGATGGTGAAATTGTCTTAGAGTGATTGTAGTGTTTTGTTCTGTGTCTATGGTGTTTGTTGTTTATATGTTTGAGAAATAGCCTGAACTTATTCTCTGGAACTTAATTTACCTACGGGTACAAATAAATGAACCTGAACCTGAACCTGAATGCAGGCAGAGCGAGCAGCCGCCAGCTGTTGACCCTTGCAGGACTTCACTGTGAGAGGACTCTTTAGAGACCATGTGTATGTGTATGTGTATGGGTGTGTGTGTATGGGTGGGTGTGTGTGTGTGTGTGTGTGTGTGTGTGTGTGTGTGTGTTTTTGGTAGGAACGAAAGTTTACATTGTATGTTTCTCCGGTATCAGCCTACTTTCAACTTTCTGATTGACGCTCTGGTCGCCCAAAACGTGACGCCGACAGATTTATTATTTGACATTTATTTATTGAAGAGGAATAACCCCTTGAGATGAACCATCTCGTTTTCGAGGGGGTCCTCTAGCTCAGGTACAGAAATTGACATTGACCTTACAGCGGCAGTCATAGAGAAAATAAAACACAAAAAAAACAACAATATACAAAAAAAAATTTCACATTTCACAACATTCACTCATACAAGACTCTCCAAAGGTTGCTCACTCATCCCTCAACAAAGTAAACACATGAACTATGTGAAATATAAAATATATATGTACCGAAACACACATCTAGACACCAGTAAACACGTATGCACACATAAATGTAAGGAATTAATGCACTATGCTTTAAATAGGTTTCATTTAGTCCCATTTAAGAGTATCAACTCTATCAGTGGTAACCACTGTAGAGCAGTAGTGAAATATTATATGAATATTATATGAAATATAATTTGCCGCTCCTTGCAGCTGAGAGAAGCTTCCAGTGAAAATGAACGACTTCCAGTAACTTTAGAAGCTCAAGTCGACAGCGTACGTCCAGTTAGTCCAGTCACAAAGTAAACAGTTTTTTCTGTCAGACAAACCATGTGGTTTAGACATCTTTTCTAGGAATAAATCTGGTCCTTCAACCAAACGTTTTCTGACGTTTGTACTTCTGTGTTTTTTGGGTCATTCACACAATACAAGACGTGATTCTCAGAATAGTTACTGTGGTTATATGATCTCATCCGTGTTGCTGCTTCTCTGTATTCACGTTTCTGGGAATCTAAACTTGTGTTCCTTGTTTTTCTGGCTTTGGTTGGACACTTTGATAGTTTGCACAGACAGTCCACTGGTGCCAGATGACCCACATCTTTTGTCTCAAACCGTCGCAGCCGGCAGGTCTCCCACTTCCTTTCCAAACGGAGCTGGATCACAGGATCGCAGGATTTACTGCAACATATTCAGGGGGTTTAGGCTGCTAATCAGGGCTGAAACTGAGCCGGGCCAGAGTTAGAACAGTTTCAGGTCACAGTGGAGACTTCCTCACAGCGTGACTTCACATTTACATTTACTAAGCCTGTTAAGACACATGACATTATCACTGCACTATAAACATTTATCTGATTTAATCCTCCTTCCTCTCTACTCTTTTCACTTCTGTCATTCCCCTTTTTCTGTCTCACCCACCTTTTTTCCCTTTGCTCCTCCTTATCGTCTCGTTTCTTTCTTTCTCCCCTCTATCTATTTTCACCTCCTTCTTATCATTCATTCATTCATTCATTCTTTACACCTTTATTTCAACGTGGCATCATGACTTCGCGTAAACATACACGCCCACTTTCTTAAGCAAAGTTGCGCGTTATCTGTACACATTTTGAGCTATCCACGTGTATGTCTACGTCACATTTAGGCCCACCTAGTTTTTGTCGCTTTTTAAAAAGTTTTTGGTGCTTTTTTCTTTTTTTTATGCCTTTTCTGACGGTTTATGCATTTATTTGTCAATGTTTTAGGCATTTTGTTTGAACGTTTTTGACGCTTTACTCAATGTTTTGCCACTTTTCCACAAGTTTTTTGCGCTTTTACAATATTTTTGCACTTTCTGATGTTTTTGGCAATTTTTCAGACAATTTTGATGCTTTGTTTTGGCCTTTTTCCAACTTTTTTGGCGTTTTTTTCCAACGTACTTGTCGCTGACTGAGGAACTTTTTTGCCAAACTTTTTTGGGGCTTTATGAGGCCCTACAGTATACGAGACATGCAATAATACAGTCAAAATATTTGACTTTTTCTCTTAAATAAAAGCATTTCAATAAACTCTACATGTGTGGCCCTTGATTCCAGTCTGGCCATCTGGGAAACTGAGTTTGACACCTTTGGTCTACGTTGTATACAGCAGACGTCAACATGCACGCCACTTGGCGTGTTATCGCGAGAAGAAAGCTACAGTTGGGTTTAGGAAATGTGACACGCGGATTGGGTTTAGTAAAAGAAGAACCGGTTGGGTTTAGTAAAAGAAGAACCGGTTGGGTTTAGTAAAAGAAGAAAGCGACAGTTGAGTTTAGGTAATGTGAACAACACAGAACTTTCACCCAGGAGACCGGGGATCGTGTCACTTTCTTCTTTTCCTGAACCCAACCGTCCCGTTCTTCTTGCGTGTCACGGAAACATAAGCCCACCCACGACCTTTTCCTTAACTTAAGGGGTTTTATTTAACAGAATTCTTCCGTGGGTCCATCACAGACTTTTTTGCGATTCAGATTTTGAGTTAAGGGGCCGTGTTCATTTCACGTAATTCTGTGAGATCAGGTTGCTCCATCTTATCTATCTCTTTTCTCCATCTTCTCCTCCCTCTCCTCTCCTCGTCTTTCTCATCTATCTCTCCTTCCTCCTCCTTTTCATCTCCTTTATTTCTCACCTCTACCTATTTTTGCCTCCTTCTTATATCTCTTCCTCTTTAACTTATTTCTGTCCACTCTTCCTCTCCTCCTCTTCTCCATTGTATTTTTCTCTCTATATCTCCTCCACTTCCTCTCCCTCATTTTCTCTTCGTCTCATCCTCTCCTCCTCCTTATTGTCCTCTCTTTCTCTTCCACCCCATCTCCTCCTCCTCTTCTCCTATTTCTCCTGTTCTACCCCTCTTCTTCTTCATCTCCTTTACATCTTACATTTGTTTAATGTTATAATCACGCGGTTAGTGGAAGTTTATAATCTCAATTATAGACGTATTGAAGCATAATTAGGATTAAATACTTTAATGGATCAATTTAAACACATAATGTTTCCGTTAAATGAGTTTCTATCCTTTGTGTGATCATTATGTTGTCAGATAACAAACTTTCTTGTCAGATTCTGCAGTTTATTTTAGACTAATAATCCAACATTAATGAGAGCACGTTTGTTTTGTACTTTATTTTCCACTTGAAAAGATGCCCAAAGGCATCCTAAGGTTTATTATAAGCTCGGTATAATTATAACAATCAGAGCAGGACATAATTAAGACACTGTTGTACTTTTATGGGGCAACAACAACAATAGTTTTCTAAATTTTCGTACTATATCGTAAGAAACAATTCACCACTCCTTTGACAAAAACAGTGATTTTACGTCACGGAAGACGGGGACTTGCTGCTCTACTGCTGCCTCCATCGGTTAGTTTTGTTAGTTTCTAACTCTTAAAGTGATAATATATTATTAAATATTTATTAATTTAATGACTAAATAAGGTAATGTCTCCAAACTTACCTCAATTATAACTTGTCTCCTGCTAGTTATACTACAGCGCTAGTTTTGTTGTATCTCTTTTCGGTGTTGTAATTTGTAGACGGTCCCTAAGCACTTGTCTTACTTCCCGGTAGCAGCAGAGAGCAGAAGCCAGCAGGCAAGTGTTATTTACATAAACTTCTGGTGTACTTAAAAACTTTCCAATCCATCGTTTTATGAGTGCATAACCTATTTGTACTACTGTAGAAGGTTGGTATCATTTTGGGCATTATTAGTGGGGTCATTTACCAGATACATCACTGGATCCATTAGCCCCTGCACTAAGCTATTCATCTGATAACGCTACTCTACGCTAACTCTCCCAATGTTCGACCCAGGTGAAAAAAGCTTCTGGGGGGGTTGTCTGGCTCGAGGTCATGGTGCAAAGGACCCTAGGGTGAAATTACTCCGAACCATCACTTTAAAATCCCCAAAGTCACACAATTACACAAACTAACTAACTAATTTTGACTTTTCTGGTAAAGTAAATAGAAAAAAACAATTAATAATTCATTTTAATTAATAATTGGTCAAATCAATAGGATATAATCAGCACAGCAATTACTGTAAAAAGAAAACAAAACAAGCAGGGGGAGGAAGGGGAAGATTGGGTGATAGTAGGGAGGGGAGGGGCAGGGGGGGGGGGGGCTTTTCCTTTGATGAATTCGTCCAGAGGTCAAGTTCACGAGGTTGGCGTGCGTAGAAATCCGCCCGGCTTATCTGTCTAAAGAGTCCAGTGAGACAATGCAGATAGAGAGGAGCGGAGAGGAGGGGGGGGCACTGTGTGTCCATCTGGTACAGAGGGAGGGGAGGGGGGTGGAGAGGAAGAAGAGAAGGGGGGAGGACGGGGGAGAAAGAGACAAGGAGAAAGGATAACAGAGGGAGGAAGGTGAGAACGAGGAGGTGTGGAGGAAGGAAGGAAGGAAGGAAGGAAGGAAGGAAGGAAGAAGCAGTAGAGAATAACTCTGAAAGTTAAAGTATTATATTTGATATATTATAAACAAATATTAGATCTAACATTGAGATTGTTAAAGACTTGCAATCTTGCGATGCATTTGGATCTAAATGTAGTATTAAGTTCTGCTTTGATTTGAAGGTGTTGCAGAAAGTTGTCCGAACTAAACTACAAAATCCATCATGTTTTCGGCATCTTCAAAGGTGATTGGTATCTAGGTTGGTTAAAAGAGATACAGACAGTGAACCTCCTTCCTGTAAAGGCGCTGACACACCAACCCGATTATCGGCCATCTGAGTCTGTTCGGTGTGTTCTGTGCCGTCGGCGTTCATTTGGGCCGATTTGACTTGTTGAATCAGCCGGTGGGGAGTCGGACTCAATGACCAATCTGATTGGTGGAGTGCTAGCCCTTGACTAGCGAATCAGTGCACGAGAAAACCGGAGCTGACACCGCCAGTATCTTCTTATTACCAGCCATTGTATTCTCTTCCGTTCAGCGAGTAATGACAGCAACGATCCTTCTTGACTACTGGAAACAGTGACTGACGACAGCTTGCTTTGTGTTTACAAGGTCTACAGAGATGTTCCCTCATTTTTCCAGTTTCCAGTCATTTCACAGATTAGCGCCACCTGCTGTTATGGAGAGATATTACGTCTCGAACACGCACAGAACGTACGCTCAAGTCGGTGTTGCTTCGGTGTGTTCTGAGGCACTTTTTGGACCTCAGGGAGCCGACTGATCAGCCCGACTGCCTTTTCTGCCTACGGTCGGATGTTGAGTTGGTGTGTCAGGGCCTTAAGACGTTTTGTTTGATATAAGAACATTATGCTACTTCCATGTTTTTCTCCGAGAGACAGCACTTGTTATTCTCACGAGGAGACAACAATCTGCTCGTCAGAAACACTCAAATTGTGTTTTTTTTTAAATAGAAGTTTATAAATGACTACAATAAGCAAAAAGATAAGAGTGTAATCAATCATTTCACATAACATTCATAGTTCTGGCAGTCTGTCAACGTTGTGCTGCTCGAGTCCCAGAACAGTGAGCGTTTAAAGTTCAATAAAGATGAATTATGTCCATAATGCACCTTGTTCAGCCCGTATCTCACACTGCTTCTGCAAACATTTTGCAGCTGAGTTTATTAAGAAAAAGATATTTTTATATCAGTAATTGAGCCTAAATATTGTACTTTATAAATGTCCAGTTAATCCCGGCTGTCAGCATGCAGCAGTTATAATATCTCCAAATATATAACAGGATGTGAAGCTCATTATTATTTGTTTGTTTCATGTCTTGCGTCATTACAGGAGAAGTTTGTAAATTAAGTAACCGGTTGAGATTCAGCGTTTCTTCCTCATATCGTGATAAATTTGATGTGTCACTGCAGTGAGATGACGGTGACTGAGCATATTTCTACGAGTCCGGATGCCAGCTTACAGTAAATGTGTCATCGGCTGCGTTGCTCAAGCAGCTGGTTACATTTTCAGTGCGTCACAATGGTGTTGCAACGCAGTGGTGCAACGCAGTGGTGCTGTTTGTCTCTCTTGCAGGTCATCAGCTTAAATGAACTGAAATGTTTGTTGTCAGATGTTGAGTTGGCTGACATGAACATTTACACATTTTTAAATTCAATTTGAATCTCAACAGATGCTAATCGAGGAGTGTTTTTTATCATCAAGATTACCAACTCGCTCCGAACTCGCTTTCAGCGTCTGAACTTACTTCTTTAATCGGCCTGATATTCCTTCGAGTCACGGAAACGTAAGCCCACCCATAAACGTTTCCTTAACATACCTGCGTGAAAAGGGACGGCAATAGTCCCGACCAAACACGTTTAGTTAAAGGAGACTTTTAGTGTCAATAACAACGACAAAGGCACCTGACCAAGCGTCCGTATTTTACGAGATGGGAGTGAGAATGTGTTTAGATTACATTATCAAAAAAGGAAATTACTTCATCAGTGCACCAACTGCTCCACCTCAGTAGAGCATCTTTACTTTTTCAACTTGCTGTCGGATCTGGTCTGGTTCATGTATCAGCTTTAGTGTCGAAACACACTTTTATCCACAGTGAAAAAGTGTAGATTTCTTCTTTTTTGATTTGATACAAAAAGAATGTGAGATAGATCGGTAACACTTTATTTGAAGGTATCGACATAACCGTGACATGACACTATCATAACTATGACATGACACATTAGGTATCATTCGGATTTTGTCGTGACAAGTTGACATTGTTTGGGTTGTCTTGATTATGACAAGTTGACATTAATCAAAGTGACATTACCAGAAGTGTTCTTGGTCACGACAACTTGACATTACATTTCTTTGGAGTGTCCTTATTAAGACAACTTGACATTAAACAGGATGCCATTATGTCAAGTTGTCATGACAAAGTCATCCTCTGGTAATGTCATCCTGGGTAATGTCAACTTGTCATGACCAAGACATCTTCTGGTAATTTCACTTTGATTAATGTCAACTTGTCATAATCAAGACAACCCAAACAATGTCAACTTGCCATGACAAAAAGTAGTCAAAACGTAAATAGCTATGCCACCGTCATGTCACGATTATGTCAATACCTTCAAGTAAGGTGTTACCGAAAGATCTAACCAGCATGCAGGAAAAACAAAGCTAAAAACAAGCAGAAACCATCTGTGCTGCAGAAGTGCCGTTAAGCACCACGCTGAATCCCCTGCAGAGAAGGGAGGTAGATGCACACACTGTATCCATCATCACCGTTTTGCTTTTCTACGTTTTTTGTCCATCCTCACGCTTACTTCATGTACAACAACTCAAATTCTGTTTGCATGTGTAGTGCACATTGTTCAGAGCGGCGTTTGAAACACATCTGAGCATCGAGAGTCAGGAAACGCAAAAAACAACACAGGATGGAGTCTGTGTGAGAGTGCAGATGATGCTTTAATTTGCTGCCTTTTGTGTGGAGGAGAGAAACCACAGCGGACGCTAACAGAGCACAGCTGTGTGGCTAACAGCAGACAAACTGGATCTCCTTGGTCTCACACTTCACCTCGTCTGAACTAAACAGAAAAAAACGATTATTTTCATTGTTGATTAATCTGTGGATTATTTTCTGGATTAATGGATTAGTTGTTTGGTCTCTAAAATGTCTGAAAACTGTGAAAAATGTGGATTAGTGTTTCCCAAAAGCCCAAGATGACGTCCTCAAATGTCTTGTTAAGGCCAACACTCAAAGATATTCAGTTTACTGTCACAGAGGAGAGAAGAAACTAGAACATAAAAAATGACTAAATAGTCTCAGGAAGGAACTTGTTTTTGGTGGAACATTTGCACCTTGCAAAAGAAAACGCCACATACAATATTAAATGAAGTTAACTGTTGAAACAATACAGTAACGTGAGCTATTTAAATGAGCTGATACATGGTTAAACCTCATTGGCTCTTACCAGTGTATCTCTGAGTGTACTTTGTCCACAGCAATCCCACCAATCGGCCCCAAAACGTCCCAGTTAGAGAGGAAATGACCTAAACATATTCTTTGTAAATCTTTACAATATTTCCCTGAAAGAACCAAACAGGTCTGACTTGATTACAGTGCGGATCGGGCCACATTTTTCTGTCCGAGCCCGACCCGAGCCCAACAGGCATTAAGATATTTATGTCCGAGCCCGACACATGTACGTTTGTTTGTGTGGAAAGCTTTTATAAAGCATCTGTAGGAAGGCATTTAAAAAAACAGATGAGTGCATCAGCGCACACGGGGCAACAAGCGCACGTTAACACAGGCGCGCACAAGAGGCCCAATGATATCGCGCTGATGTGACCGAGCCCGATCCAAACCCGAACATCATTTCTAAATATCTGTCCAAACCCGGCCCGGCCCGTCGGGTATCCATCCTCTTGCCTTGATGCACGATCCAAAAGTTTCTTCCAAACTTGACATTTTCAGCGTGTAGCTTGCTAGCTCGAAGTTTGTTGTTTACCGTAGCGAGCGGAGTTTGAGAACGGCGACACACAGAGAGTGGAAACGGAAGGAAATCGCACCGTCTGTCTGGCAATTATCCTGGAAATGTACTTCCAGTGATCCAGAATAAGTGCGGATAGAGTTTTGAACACACTACGCTGAGCTCCTGTAACCCTGAAATACCTTTCTGTACAGATTGTTCGAAGTGTGTGACTCAGGAATTTGGAAAACAGGACCAGATGGATTGAATTAGTCCTCACTTTGATTCTCTAGGTTGCATTATTATTCACACACTGTGTTTTTGTTTTTGCACTCTTTGTGGGACATTAAAATATGTATGTGTGCATTCTAGATCTGGTTTATATTATTAATACGGAGTGTCCTCTGAGTCAACGTTGGACAAAACTCAAACAAAAAATGTAACATATGATAATATTTGTAGAGATTCAGCTCCAGTTTGACTGATTCTTGGATTTATATTCACCAAATGACCACATGTCACGACCTCATATGGAAACGCTTCCTGTTCCAGCATGCAATAATCTTCCATTTTTATGGGAAGCCTGCAGGTCCTACGAGATCCCCATCCCAGGGTTTTGAACCCTTTCCGCAGCTGTTTCTACTCTTCTGATACTAAATACTGTGATTTGCGTTGATCGTGGATCTAATGTGACGTTTGCCACGTTCTTCACGTCTCTGTCTGTCACACGCTTTCAGGGTTTTGTGATTAAGATAGGGTTGTCGATGGATTCAAATATTTGCGATTAATTGCACGATTGTCCATAGCAATCATAAAATAATCACACAGTTCTAAATGTACTTTAAAAGGGATATTTTTTTGTTTTTAATGCTCAGGTGGTGTTTGAGACTAGACGTACACCGGTGGTTACTCAGTTCACATCAACAGTTCATGCATAACTTTAGTCTTGTGGGGAGAACCATCTGGAAGGGCTTTGAAACTCCACTTGGATGTTTGTGGGTCTTAAGCTCTTTTTAATGATCATTGATTTAGTTAATAATGTAAGTAATAAAGCCTGTTCCTCAGAAAGGGAAGTCTCTCTTTAGATGAAGTGTGTGGCTCTTAAAAGAGCCTTTTATTAGTTGTTTTTTGAAGCATTTTTGGCCTTTTTTTATTTTTGACAGGACAAGACATGAAAGAGGAGAGAGAGGGGGAATGACATGCAGCAAAGGGCCGCAGGTCAGAGTCAAACATGGGCCCGCTGCGTCAAGGAGTAAACCTCTATATATGGGCGCCCGCTCTACCAACTGAGTTATCTGGGTGCCCAAAGAGCCTTTTATTTGTGATTCAGGATCAGGTTTAGCCCTCAAAGTCGTACAAGGTGCGGCCCTGCCTCTTGAGAGCGTACATCACATCCATGACGTTCACCGTCTTCCTCTTGGCGTGCTCAGTGTTAGCTGACAGCATCACAGATCCTGTTCTTCAGGAACACCTTCAGCACACGTGCGTGTTTTCCTGATTTCCCAAACTAGACTGTGGCCCGAGGCCCAAATCACAGAAGGTGCGTGTTAACCGCGTGTCAAATAAATGTGTGCCGTTAAAAGGAATTTGCGTTAACTAGTAAATATCTTGTTCATTTTGACAGCCCTAGTTTTAGAGCAGAAAAGTAGAACAGGAGGGTTGAAAGGGAGTAAGAGTTCAGTCACACAGTGGTTTGTCTCCACGGACAGACTGAGACGAGACCGCTCTTTAAATCCGAGGCCATCCAGGACACATGTGGTCGCACACACAGCGGACTTTTGATGATGGTTTTGGTGGTTCATGCTTCGAACATGTGGCGAACGTGGGGCTTGAACTCCGTCTGAACCCCCATTTGGCCACCGCAGCTCTGTATGGCAGTCATTAGCGAATGTTCAGAGGGGGTTTGCACGTCGCTGGCTGGCGTGCGGTTCTGTGCTGCGGTGTTGGATGAAGCCATGTCTGAACATGGAGAGAACATGAGGGCTTTTGGCGACATCAAAGACATCTGAGGTATTTTGACTTTGTTGTCCTGTCGTTTGGAGGCTGCCCTGTGGCTGCGGTAGCAGCTGCAAACAACCAGCCTGAAACCAAGTTTGGAAAGGCATTTATCTCATGGATTTAAAGCATAATACCATTCTTTAAAGACGTGGGTCTAATTTAATTTTGTTTTGGTGGGAAATTAAGTTGTGTTCTCGATCTGTCAAGCTTCGTCCCTTCATCTGGGAGATGATAAAGCATACAGAACATCTTTCATTGGTCTAAAGCGACCCCTGACGAAGCAGGATCTAGGTTAAGCTGGTGTACAAGTTGTTTGTGTTTTTCCCCATTCAGTTTCCTCCCCCCG
The DNA here is from genome assembly GCF_004354835.1 of Perca flavescens. Lineage (NCBI taxonomy): Eukaryota > Metazoa > Chordata > Actinopteri > Perciformes > Percidae > Perca > Perca flavescens. The sequence continues at coordinate 3,038,442 of NC_041354.1, read as the reverse complement.
ACGGCCTCCCTTTTGTTTTCATTTGCGCTGTTAATCGATTTACGCTAATCAGCTAATGAATCGTTTAATCCGCCAACAGATTACAGCAGCAGCATCATCAGAGTCCCGCTTTACTCCGATCAGACGACTCACCTTCCCCTTTAATTCCACCAAACGGGCCGGGCCTCTGGACCACTGTGTGCCGCTTGCTGCAGGAGATCCCTGCAGCACTAGTTAGGAATGATTCAGCTGCGCATTATAACTCCTCTGATATGAAACCCTGCAATAATCGTCCTGTCGTGCAGACAGCTGGCACGTCTGATCCCCACAGATTGGTTTTAGTGGCGCGAATAAAGCTGATTAGCACCACGCCGTTAGTCCCACTAACCCGTCACAGACACCGCTGCACTCGGGACGCAGCATCTCTTGATGCAACATTGTGTTGCTATAGTGCCTCTGTCCTCAAATCTGGTCTTCATCTAAACATCCTCAGTGTACTCTCCTCTGCTCGTTAACCATAATGAGCTAAGCCTCTCCGCACCTCTCTGAATTAAAGGATGAGCTTTGTTAACACGTTGTCAATCAGCTGTAAATACAGACTGATGTTTTTTCTTCCAGAGGCCAGAGGGAAAGCTCAGGATGTCAGCCGGGGTCGCCACACTCTGCCGCTGACTCTCAGTGAACTTACAGTAACTTACATTTATTCATGAAGGGCTTTTAACAGGGGAGCTGGGCCTAAAAATGCTTCAACGTACACGGCAGGAGGGACCATGTGTGGAGAAAAACTGGGGGCAAAGCAAGAAAAATTAAGATTTGGGATGTGTGATCATTCACTGCAGAGTACAGAGGATTCTTCTGCTTCTACCTTGCATCTCACCTCATTTGAACTCCATTTTAATTATAAAACACACTTTTATAAAACAGGACAAGGTGCCACATGAATCAGAGTATTTTATTTTCCTGCTTGACATCTCAGTGTAATGTCTAATGTCACTAGCTGTTCTGAAACTTTCAATCACACGATCTTTTCTGAGCCCTTTGGGGACTTGTCGTTAATTTTGGCTTTAACGTTTAGATTTAAAGTTCATTCTTGACTTTGGAAAGAGCAGTTGACAAAACAATGTTAACACATGGTCCGTATAGTAGCTGCTGTGCTGCTCTTTTCAGCTTTCTACCTTTTCTTCAAGCACTAATTCCTCTTTTCCTAAATCCTATGCAGTCTTTCTATATTCTGGGATTATTCTAAAGTTGTAGTAGTTTGTCACTTATTCATTTATGACTTTGTTTTTTGTTTAACTGCTCAGTGAAAGGACCAGTTATATGATTGAAAAAACACACTTTATCCTAATGAAATATATGGTGACTTTGAAATAATACAGGCATCAAAAGATTAGTTCCCTTTCTTTCTTCTGACTCTTTTCTTGGGGTTGCCAACTAAGCAGAGGGATGGTAGTCTTGCCCATGACACTGAAGGATGTAACGTAAGCTGTAAGACGTCTTTGTCCAGATGCACACTTTGATGGAGGTCTGCTCTCCCCACTTGCAGCTGCTCAGGACTTGATGCCCGCTGCCTTTCTCACATGTCACAGGGCCTCCTTTCCTTCAGACAACCTGCAAACCTGCGAAAATATTTTTTTTTTAGGTTAACTGCTTTTGTCGGCTCTACTATCGAGTGTCCTGTCGTAGAGAAAATCCCTGTTTGACTGATCTGCAGTTTACTGTGTGTGTTATTGTAAAGGATTTAGAATAAAGAGGGGAGGCTTGATGAAAAGTTAAGGAGGTCTTTGAAGATGCTGTCTTCTGAAATCTCTTGACGTTTATGTACGCATCACTTATGTCTTTCATTTGTAGCTGCCAGGAGAGGAAGAGGTCACACTGCAGAAAAGTCTCGCTTTAAAACATAACTCAGTATTTCAAAAGGGGCTTTTTATTTTGTAGATCTGTGCACCAAGAAAGCTCTCTAATGAAGTGCTTTATGAGAAATCTGTGAAGTGCTTTAAGTAGTCTTGCATTTTAGTGTCAAGTGTAATATTTCTTCTGTTTAAAAAATATCTTCCGGTGGTCTGAGGTCTTGTTTGGCTCAAAGGGGCGAACATTAAGGGTTCAGATCTCTTGGTGCCTCTTTCTGTCAGGAAACAGCCACAAAAAGACAAAATAAAAGCTGAAATTACTTAAGACAGACACTTTTTGAAGTGCACAAGTGGGTTAAAGTGGCGTTTTAATCCCATGGCTTTGTGGTTACACCAGTTGCATCTGAGCCACATCTGAAGCGTCGTGCGGAGAGCTCGGCATGTTTTTACGCTGATGATCAAATTACAGGGTTGGACATGTTTGACATCCATAAAGTCCTAATCTGCTTTTGAAGAACTTCACACACACACACACACACACACACACACACACACACACACACACACACACACACACACACACACACACACACACACACACACAGAAGAAATATCGGCTGAGAAATTCTTGAACGATTGATATATTTTGGGAGCTATGAGTGGAGCGCGCTCGCTGACCCTGTGTCATGTTTCATCCTCTGCTCATGTTTAAAAAGGCCTTGAGAAAGCAAGTTTGTCCTCACACTAAACAAGGTGAAAAGGCAGGTATCTGGTGTCTGCACTTAAAAGGTGAAAATCAACCTCTGTGCCTTCAACAGAGCTCTCCATTGTCTGACGGTTTACAAAAGCCACCTTGCCTAAGATTGAGTTTAAAGCAGCCAGTCCAGATTGAGTTACTATGTGTCTGCCGTGCTGTTGCCAACTTTTCAATTGTGTTTCACGTTGGTTTTCAGAATGAACAAAGCCGGCTACAGTTGAACTGTAGGTTAAGAAAAAGAGCGGAAGGGAACTGCAGAGATGTACAGTGAGATATTTTCCTTGTGCATTCTTCACGACTATGAAAGTAATCTCAGATCAAAGCCAAACAAAAGTGACTGTAAGGTGTGTTTTGTGGCTCTGGCAGCCACTCACCTCCCACCCACATCCCCTCGATAACTAGTGACGTGGAACAGGACTCCATGCTCAGGGCTTCATGTCTTCTTTTAATGCAGAACGATAGATTAAAAGCTGTTTCTGGAAGAAGAAAAAAGAATGAGAAAGGAGGACAAAAACTCATTTCCTGCAATGATCCACTCGCTCAATGCCACAGTTAAAGATTCAGTACTTGCAAAAGTGAAACGTTTATTAGATGCCAGTCAAAGTTTTAATTTCTGTAAGTCAAAGGTTCAAATAAGTCAAAGGGCCCTATCTTGCACCCAGCGTAGCGCAGCGCAAAAAACGGCGCCAAGTGTCTTTGCTAGTTTACGACCGATGCAGTGGTTCATTTCCTGTCCAGCGCCCGCGTCGTTTAAATAGCAAGTGCACCTGCGCCCATCTGTGGCCCATGGGTGTGCTGGTCTTACAGGGAGGTGTGTTCAGGTGCATTCTGGGCGTGCTGGTCTTACAGGGAGGTGTGTTCAGGTGCATTCTGGGCATGCTGGTCTTACAGGGAGGTGTGTTCAGGTGCATTCTGGGCATGCTGGTCTTACAGTGAGGTGTGTTCAGGTGCATTCTGGGTGTGCTGGTCTTACAGTGAGGTGTGTTCAGGTGCATTCTGGGTGTGCTGGTCTTACAGGGAGGTGTGTTCAGGTGCATTCCGGGCTTATTGCTATCTTGAGGCAGCGGGAAGTGGTCGCGTCATTGACCAACAAAAACCTGGTCTAAAGTCACTAACGCAGCATTTCATTGTTATTTTAACAGAGCATTAGTAACATGCTCCTATTGGCTCGTGCACATTGCGCGCACACTATGCTTGTTACACACACAAGGACACACAGCAGCACACACACACACACACACATGCAGAAGATTACAAATAAAAATATTACGGTACAAATCCTCCATCATAATAGCACCAAGGTACAGACATTCTGATTGGTTTATTGCATGTTATGCCCAAAACACACCAATGATTAATGAAGACACTAAGTAATTTCTGCGAACATCACTGTTTGGAAAGTATCTCTTATTCTAAATGATTAAATACATAAAAAGAATACAAGATATATCAAGGATTGGCAGATAATTGGACTCGCAGAATACACCGAGAACAAAACTACATCAGGTTATTATAAATGTAACGTAACGTAACCTTTAATATTAAATGTGTTGTTTTTTCTCTGTGGTTTGGTCTTGGCAGACTGTCATCAGGAGAGCGCTAATGCTAATCAGGACTTAGCTGGTCTTGATGAATGGATGAATTCCTTGATAGACTCGCTGATAGATGATTACTCTGTGATGAGATTTTAATGGCTTAATGTTGCAGCTATTAATCTGGTAAGAAGCGTCTGATTTGATCAGCAGGACCGCCTCACTTTAATTAATTCCCCGGGTGGGGTCCCGCAGCCATATGACTGCAGACCCCAGTCCCTGTTGGTCCGGTATCTCATACTTTTATACACTCTGGGGTTTAACAGTCACTACTTCAGTGAGGTCATCTGTTTGTTCATTTTATCGATGAAAAATGTCCCCAAAATACACAAGAGGCAGAGGCTGGTTTTATACAATAGTAATCAATTAAAGTAAGTTTGCAAGATCTTGCAAAGTTTTCACCTAGTACTTCCGTGTTTTTCAATGTACCTCCAGTTCAGTTCGGTAACATGGAAACCCTAACACTGGAGCGCTTGGGTTTCACACAAGCGAAAGACATCTTAAGAGAATACTCTTTGCAAGGAGACGTGCTCGTCACAAAGCCTGCTCTGACCTGGCCATCCTACTCAGCCCCCTAGGGGACATGGAGAACAAAATACTATGTCGGAACTTACATACATACATACATACATACATACATACATACATAATATCAAATCAAAAAAACACTAAACCAATTTACAATTCAAAACCACATGCCTATTACCCATGCACCCCTCACACAAAATCAGTAACAATCATTTTAGCAGTTTCCCAATTTGCATACATTTTCCAACTTTTTTTCCTCTTAAAGTGACATCTTGGGCCCTATTTTAACGATCTAAGCGCACGGTGCAGGTGTGTTTAGGGTGTGTCCAAATCCACTTTTGCTAGTTTGACGGTGGTAAAAAGGCTCTGTGTGCCGGGTGCCTGGTCCTAAAGGGTTGTACTTAGTGTCTTCATTAATCAGAGGTGTGTTTTGGGCGTAACATGCAATCAACCAATCAGAGATCAGCTCCCATTCCCTTTAAAAGCCAGGCGCATTTGGACCTTGGAGCATTGCTGTTATGATGGAGGATTTGCACCCTAATATTATTATTTGTAATCTTCTGCATGTGTGTGTGCTGCTGTGCGTCCCTGTGTGTGTGTGTGTGTGTGTGTGTGTGTGTGTGTGTGTGTGTGTGTGTGTGTGTGTGTGTGTGTGTGTGTGTGTGTATTGTGCGTCCCTGTGTGTGTAACAAGCATAGTGTGCACGCGCTGTGCACAAGCCTAGGAGCATGTTACTAATGCTCTGTTAAAATAACAATGAAATGCTGCGTTATTGACTTTAGACCAGGTTTTAGTTGGTCAATGGCGCAATCACTTCCAGCTGCCTCAAGCTAGAAATATTCCCAGAATGCACCTCAACACACCTCCCTGTAAAACCATGATCTATTGATGGTAGACTGTGCGGCAATCTGTGCCAGCGCATTACTGTAACCGTAGGAAGGATTATCCGTCTTCAGCCCGCCGTATGCTTTCACATATGACAACAACCGGCACAAGCAAACAAACAACAAACAAATCATGCAGACACCATTAAACCCGTCTGTGTTTAACCTTCTACCTCTGCAGCTGCAGGACAGGGACGGATGCATACATTCAGGATGGCAAAGTTTCCCTAATATGTTCTCCTGTTCAACCATTAGGGAGACATAAATAAATAATACTAATTCAAAAAAGATTAAGTCCTAATTGTGGGTTAAAGTCACAATTTTGGGGTTAAACCATGCAATTGGGGTGTTAAATTTGGATTTGACACATCATTTGGGGTTTAAATAATAAAATTAAAGTCACATTCTGGATTTAAAATCACTATTTTGGTTTAAATCAGAGGATTTAAGTCATAATTTCGGATTACAGTCATGATTTTGGTGTTAAGCCATAAAATTAAGGTCATATTTTTGGATTTAAGTCAGAATTTGGTTTTTTTTATCATATATGATAAGATATAAGTCATACATTTAGGTTAAAGTAACATCTTTGGGTTCAAATCACATGATTAAAGTCATATGTTTGTCATATGTCATGAAGTTAAAGGCATATTTAGGTTTAAAGTGACAATTTTAGTTTAAGTTCATAAAATGAAGTTACATTTTCAGATTAAAGTCATGATTCTGAGTTTAAACCATAAAATTTGAGCAATATTTTTTGGATTTCAGTTTTTTTTGTGTCATATATCTTAATAATAAAGTTGTACATTTAGATTAAAGTCACAAATCTTACAATTTAAGTCCTATGTTTGGATCATTGTTTCAAATCATAAGATTGATGTCATAATATTGGGCTCAAGTATTAATTTGTGGTTTAAATCATGAAATTAAAGTCATTCTTAGGAGTTAAAGTCACAATTTGGTTTTAAAAATCACAATATTACAGTAATATTATCATATTAAAATCTTAATTTAGGGTTGAAATCATCAAGATCAAAGTCATAGTTTTCGGTTAAAGTCATAATTTGCGGTCTAACCCCAAAACAATGAGACTAAAGTCAGAGTAAAGTTGCCTCTGAAAGTGTGTTCATCCTTATCTGTGTCACCGAATCTTGCAAGATGTTAACTCTTAATGAAAAGCTTTGAGTTGGATGCAAATTGTATTTAAGATCACACTGAACTGAGATCAGCTGAGTGGAAATCCATCTGAAACCAAGTGCAACATGTTAAAGGGGCTGCTGCCGACATTGACATTGTATTGACTTTGTGTAGGTTTTAAGTGTGTGTGTGTGTGTGTGTGTGTGTGTGTGTGTGTGTGTGTGTGTGTGTGTGTGTGTGTGTGTGTGTGTGTGTGTGTGTGTGTGTGTGTGTGTGTGTGTGTGTGTGTGTGTGTGTGTGTGTGATAAAGACCCCTTCGTGCGAGAGCGAGTTGCCTCAGGCCCCACAAAAGCCTCTAATGCAGATTTAGATTTTCAATCCTTTGCCACAGTTCTGTTCGCTTTGACAGGTCAGCAAGCTGTTCGTCCCGCCAAGATTTGTTTTTCCTCGACTTAAATCACCTTGGATGGAGAAGGAGGAGGAGGATGGAGGAGGAGAAGGAGGAGGAGGATGGAGGAGGAGAGACAAGGTTTAATAGAAGGATAAAAAGAGGGAGGAAGGTGTAAAATATAATGAGGTGTTGAAACTGAGAAGGGAGGAGAGGAAGTAGAGGAGGAGGAGAAATGTTAAGGAAAAAGGAGCGAAGAGGAGAGAAGAGGAGGGAGGTTAAGGAAGAAGGAGCGAAGAGGAGAGAGGAAGGAGAGGGAAGTTAAGGAAGAAGGAGAGAAGAGGACGGGGTTAAGGAAGAATGAGTGGAGAGGAGAGGAGAGAGGAGGAGGAAGAAGTAGTGAAAAGGAGAGAGGAGGAAGAGGGAGGTTAAGGAAGAAGGAGAGAAGAGGAGAGAGAAGGAAGAGGGAGGTTAAGGAAGAAGGAGTGAAGAGGAGAGAGGAGGAAGGTTAAGGAGGAAGGAGAGAAGAGGAGAGAGAAGGAAGAGGGAGGTTAAGGAAGAAGGAGAGAAGAGGAGAGAGAAGGAAGAGGGAGGTTAAGGAAGGAGTGAAGAGGAGAGAGGAGGAAGGTTAAGGAGGAAGGAGAGAAGAGGAGAGAGAAGGAAGAGGGAGGTTAAGGAAGGAGGAGAGAAGAGGAGAGAGAAGGAAGAGGGAGGTTAAGGAATTAAAAGAGAAGAGGAGAGAGGAGGAAGGTTAAGGAGGAAGGAGAGAAGAGGAGAGAGGAGGAAGGTTAAGGAGGAAGGAGAGAAGAGGAAAGAGGAAGAGGAGGAGGGAGGTTAAGGAAGAAGGAGTGAAGAAGAGGAACAGGAGGGAGGTTAAGGAAGAAGGAGAGAAGAGGAGAGAGGAGGAGGGAGGTTAAGGAAGAAGGAGAGAGGAGGAGGGAGGTTAAGGAAGGAGTGAAGAGGAGGAAGAGGAGGGAGGTTAAGGAAGAAGGAGAGAAGAGGAGAGAGGAAGAGGAGGAGGGAGGTTAAGGAAGAAGGAGAGAGGAGGAGGGAGGTTAAGGAAGGAGTGAAGAGGAGGGAGGTTAAGGAAGAAGGAGAGAAGAGGAGAGAGGAAGAGGAGGAGGGAGGTTAAGGAAGAAGGAGTGAAGAGGAAAGAGGAGGAGGAGGAGGAGGGAGGTTAAGGAAGGAGAGGAGTATGAAAGAGGAGAAGAGACCATGTTGAATAGAAGGATAAAAAGAGGAAGGAAGGTGTAAAATACAACGAGGTTTAGGAGAATCGGGAAGTGGTTTTGAGGGGAGAAGGGAGGAGGAAATAAAAGAGGAGGAGGGAGGTTAAGGAAGAAGGAGAGGAGGAGAAAAGAAGAGGATAAAGAGAAAGGAGGAGGAGGAGAGAAGGAGATGAATGAAATCCTAATTCCAGGTTGTAAAAGTCTGTCCGTGTTAGTGCTCTCTTGCTTGTTGTGGTAATTATTGCAGCCTGCAGACTGTAACTAATCCATAATGCTGCTAACAGCAGACCAGCCGCCCTTAGGGACCTCTTTAATGGCCACAGTTGGGCTGTCCTGTATTCTGAAGGACGCAGGTTTGATTCCCAATGTGTTCCCTGCATAATGAAAAGAAAACAGCCTATTTCCAAATGAAGTCCAACTTTTAGCTGCAAGATGTTCCAAGCAGATGTGTCAAAAGTATTCCCATTCATTACTCAAGTAGAAGTCTAGATACTAGGGTTTAAAAAGACTTCTGTAGAAGTTGAAGTATCAACTCAAGCTTTTTACTCAAGTAAAAGTGTAAAAAGTACTGGTTTCAAAACTACTTAAAGTATAAAAGTAAAAGTAATGCCATTAAGGACAAAAGCGTAGGCCGCGCCACAGGGGCCTAATAGTGCGCTACCCCACATCCACAAAAACACAATTTTTCTTAAGGTCATCATGACTATAATGTTATGTTAAAATGTTAATGTTGAAAAATGTGGGATGCACCGGTTTCAGCCGCATTTCTGTTTATACTGTTTAGTACAATGCAAATACATTACAGAACCATATGTGTGTACTACTGAGCATTAACATGTGTTTCATGGAGCGGAAGATATGATGATTTTGCGTTTTTTGGAACGATGACAAGCCGGAATGAAGACAAGCCGAACTGAAATAGGAGTAATAAGGCTATTTTTAAAATGTAAGGAGTAGAAAGTACAGATAATTGTGTAAAAATGTAAGGAGTAGAAGTAAAAAGTCTTCTGTAAAATAATTACTCCAGTAAAGTATAGATACCCAAAATTTCTACTTAAGTAAGGTAACGAAGTATTGGTACTTTGTTACTTGACACCTCTGGTTCCAAGACGATTTCTTCACTGGATAGATGTGATGTTCACACCTGTTAGGGCATCATTAAGGGTCTTAAGTCATATTGCATCTCACTTTGTGTCTCCTTGTAGTCATTTTGCATCTATTTCTAGAAATCTTGTATCTTTTTTGGGGGCTTTGCATCTATTTTTACTCGTTTTTGGGTCTCTTTGTGGTCATTTTGCATCTCTGTGATTGTTTTGCATCTATTTTTAATCATTTTGTGTCTACTTTAAGCCTTCTTGTGGTCATTTTGAGTTTGTGGTCTGTGATTGTTTCAGTGACATTTTGTGAGTCATGACCCTTGTAGGCCAGGTAGGCCCGTTCCCTAATCCGTCCCTGCTCAGGTGTAACCGGAGGGGCAGCTGTATCTTGAGTCTGCTGCTGCTCGAGGCTCTTAACAGACCGAACAAATTGTCTTACGCTCGGACAGTAACGTCTGTGCAGCCAATTGCTCTCACTTCATGATCTCACACCTTAAAGTTGTTGAACAGTTTCAGCTTCACGCTCTCAGAGCTGAACTGCTCCGGCTCCCTGCAGGTGATGGAGATGTTTTTTAACAGACCATTGCCTAATGGCAGGTATGCTCGCTCCATCTCCATCCTGCTCTTTTCTCCCTCCTGACCTGTGAGCGATCTCCTATTGCCCGTGTGCAATGCTCAGACGTTTGGATAATCCCCTTAGTTGTGCTTGCAGAGTTCATATCAAAGACGTTACACATGTGATGCTCTGTTGTTTTTCCTTTTCTCGCTAACGTGAAATGCCTGAGCGTTATGAATGAAAATGAGATTACAGCCGCTCCTTAAGCTCCCTGTTTCCCTCCCTTTTCTGCCCGGGCCCGAGGGGCCCTGCGGAGCCCCTGCCAGTCCCACCTGGGGAGAACAATATCCTAAGATCATCTTAGTGCGCTTCCCAAAGGCTTTGGTTAACAGATGGTTCCTCAAATCCCCTGGTTTCCTCCCAGCTTGAACATGTGTTTGTGTGATCCTGCCCTAAAAAAAAAAAAAACACCAGAATAGGAGATGTGTTTTGGTCGGTCACATCCCGCCGGTTGTGGATTCACTTCCCAGTTTGGTTTTGTGGTTGAGTGTGCAGAGATGAGGACATGATTAGCTCAGCGGTGAGCATTTTCTGGGGTAAAAAAACAACAACAAAGAAGCAGACACCGATGACAAATTTGCAGTCGCTCTTCAATATATCCTTCGTAACCTTTGAGGCCAGATCAGACGCAGAGGTTTCACGGGCAGTGGCTTTGAAACCTGCCTCTCATTTCTTCAGAAAGAAAATTGACAACAAAGAAAAGGAAACTGATGCCAGATTGTGACTCTTCCACAGCTCCTCCTGGCTCGTCAGACAGCTCCCAGGACAGTCATGCATAATCATACATCTATTGTTTGTGCTTCATAATATCACATTTTGAACTAGCTGCCAAATTCTCCCCCACCCCCGTGGCCTCCAATTATGATAATTCAAACTCCCGACTTGGTGGAATTTGACTTTGTCTGCCCAGTTTCCCACAATTCACTTCTGCTCTCAACATGCAAGCTGAGTGTACTGTTTGTTTGCTGCCATTGTTCTAAAACATAAGCTGTGTTGTAGTGTTTTATCTCTGCTAATGGGCACTTGGCAGCACTTTACTACACAAATCCCTTGTTGGAAAACTGTTGGGAGTACAGCTTAGAATAAAAACTCCCCAATGGAAATCAAATTGAAGTAAAATATTTTGTTCTGGGATAATGAAATGTCAATCTCAAGTTTTGCACGCATGAGAACTCCTTAAAGGGTCACCCTATTTTCCCATTTTCTTTGTGTCTAAGTGACTAATGTGAACAACAATCTTTGAAATTGGTCCAATATTGAGCAAGAACCACCGGTTTTCGTCCACTAAAAGTTCTGTTGTTGCTGCTGACAGACTGAGATTATTATTCTAAGTGTCTGATAACATTATGGGATGGATCCCTACAGAGATAGACCTTTCAGTTAAAGAGTAAGATCCTTTTTGTTTAACATGAAACACCCCCGAAATCACCATCACCAAAGTCCACCAGACTCCATTTAAATTATCAAGACTTTTATCGTCGTAAAACACCAAAGTGGACAGAAACTAAATAAAACTACCAAAAGCCGTCTTGGTTCATCTTCCCACTGTTCCAACAATCACCACTCTGGTTTGGTTGAAATAAATCCTTAATTCACCCATTTACATGTGGATATATGATGGCTCTATACACACTAAAAGTCCTGATTATTTACATGGAGTCTGGTGGAGATATGCTGGCTCTATACACGCTAAAAGTCCTGATTATTTACATGGAGTCTGGTGGAGATACGCTGGCTCTATGCACGCTAAAAGTCCTGATTATTTACATGGAGTCTGGTGGAGAAATGCTGGCTCTATACACACTAAAAGTCCTGATTATTTACATGGAGTCTGGTGGAGATACGCTGGCTCTATGCACGCTAAAAGTCCTGATTATTTACATGGAGTCTGGTGGAGATATGCTGGCTCTATACACACTAAAAGTCCTGATTATTTACATGGAGTCTGGTGGAAATATGCTGGCTCTATACACGCTAAAAGTCCTGATTATTTACATGGAGTCTGGTGAAGTTTGGTGATGGTGATTTCAGGGCTGTTTTATGTTAAACTAAAAGGATCTTACTCTTTAACTAGGGGCTATAAGGTCTATCTATGTAGGGATCCTTTCCATAATGTTGTCAGACACTTAGAATAATAATCTGAGTCTGTCAGTGGCAAAAACAGAACTTTTAGTGGACGCTGACTGATGTTGCACAAATGCCCAGAGTGGTTACATTGCAGCCTGTGTCATGGCTGTGGACTGCAGCCAACTCTCTGGTTGAAAAATACTGAATTTACCCTTTATAGTTTCAGAAAATCATACATTTAAACACCTGCATTGAGCAAACTCCATGTGCAAGATCAAGATTGTACGATGCACTCGTAAAACTCCAGAACAAATACAAAATGGACCTTATGGCACATTTTGTAGACATTCTTTGAAGGTGTTTACTTAAAGGGAAGACATTTCTTTGAGGGTTGAATCATCTGGGATTTTCGTCACTGACATCAAATATTTAAAGTCACTGTACAATCTCAGGGATCTCTGTTTGGTTCTCTTTTTAAAGAACAGTTTACAGTTTATTGTTTCTATTTTAGACAAACTGAATTATGAAGTGGAAGCGATTGATAACTGCTGCAGCGTAAATTAATTTCTCCAGGATCAAACACGTTGCATGGGAACCATTTGGAGTGTGTGTGTGTGTGTGTGTGTGTGTGTGTGTGTGTGTGTGTGTGCGCGCACATACAGCCCATATATGTGCCTAATGAGTGCGGCAGGTGGTTGATGATAACTCGGTGACGACATCTCCGTCAGTGAATGGCAGCGTTGTTCCTGCTGCTGACTTAAGAGGCAAAAGTTGCCATTGTGCGTTTTTCCAGGTCACTTCATACATATTTGCTAAAAAGGTTTAGCGAAACAAAGGCTCCTGATTATTTGCTTGTCATCGCTGGCTTAATAGACTAATTGTGCTCGGGTGTTGGGTCCCTCCCACCTTCTGCAGCCAATTATTTCATTATCAGGCAGAGAAACGCCACCCACGCTGCTGCTGTTGCTGCTCGCTGCTCGCTGCTTCTTACACATCATACCCACTTCTTAATTCACAGGATTTCCCCCAAAAAACCTTGGAAAGATGTCTCTTGCCTTGAGGTTTCCACAAGAACAATCGAATCAAATCTAATTGAATTTGAAAACAATATTAAAGCAAAGTTTGGTTTGGTCGTTCTGTATCTGTTTGTGATGGTTTGATATTAAATCTAAAGTTTGATATTTAGTTTCTTCTCGAAACAATTGCCAGAGCCAAAATCAATGACACACATTGATTTTATTTTAATCTAAGAAGGAATGTTTTTACTTTGAAATCCAAGCTGGAAATATATCTTAAAATCAGACGGTGCGTTCACTTGAAACTCGCCAGCCTCGTGGTGTATTCAAATTTATTGTAAAATACCATTTTCCCATCTGGTGCTTGTTTTTGTTGTTCAACAGCAATTCACTGATGAAATAAGTCATTGTTATAAGTTATTGTTACTACATTATTAATCAATCATTTAATTTTGACCATATGGCCTTAACACTACACAAGCCGTTCTTTAATATCGCCAACTGTCGTTTTGTGCTTCTTTTTTATGTTTTATATTATATACATTATAAATATATTATATATATTTTGGTTTAGGCACCAGCACTGTTAGCACAAGTATTGTTTTAGTACCGGTAAAAGAAAAAACCCAAACAATACCCAACCCTACTTAGTTGTTTGGTCTATTAAATGTCAGAAAATAATGAAAAATGTCAGTTCAGTGTTTCCCAAAGCCCAAGACACAACTCAAAGATATTCAGTTTACTGTCTCAGAGGAGTAAAGAAACAAGAATATATTCACATTTAACAAGCTGACATCACAGAAATGTTACTGTTTTTAAATAAAAAATGACTCAAACGGATCAATCGATTATCAAAATAGTTGGCAGTTAATTTAATAGTTGACAACTAATCGGTTGATCTTTGCAGCTCTAGTGCGTTGACATTGTTCGGGAGCAGAAACATCTGTCGTTGTACGCGGTTACTTTCAGCAACATAAAGTAGAAGAATAACTGGAAACACGTCATGCTTCGTGCTTCAGTCTGGTGTTGACTCTGGTGTTATGAGGCGGACAGGTGGAGCATGGCCGCGCTGTATCTTTTATCATGGCGGTGTATGAAAAGCGATACAGTGAAATCATCAGCGTGAAGGGAAGGCCATCCCTGACGTCTCCACACCTGCAGCAGCTGTCAGCGGGCCGAGGCTGCTCCTCCAACGTCCCGACAACAGCTATTGTTTGTCTCGGCGCACCTATTCAAAACAGGGCAGGGGACCTGTCATTAATAAAAGCTCGCTGTCAGCCGGCGAAGCCCTCTCTGACATGTCGCTACTGTTCGACCGGGAGCTGCTGCACACGTTTCTCATGTGAGGACAGAGACATTTTAAGGGCTGCAAATGATTCCCATATTCATGACTTTACACCACGGGACATTTAATGATGGTTGTAACACTGCGTGTGGTCCTGTGAGGGTTAAGAATAGGACTACGGTCTGGCTACGCCACAGATGCATTCTAGGATAGTAGGAAAAAAAAACGCCTTGTGTTGTTTGCATTTCTTTAAACCAATCACAATCGTCTTGGGAAGCGCTGAGCTCCGGACGCTGCGACGATGGCTCTGCTGAATAGTCTCAGGAAGGAACTTGTATTGGGGAACATTTGCTCCCCACACAAGAAAACGTCACATACAATATTAAATGAAGTTAACTGTTGACACAATCCAGTAACGTGAGCTATTTAAATTAGCTGATACATGGTTAAACCTCATTAGCTCTTACCAGTGTATCTCCGTGTGGACTTCGTCCACAGCAATCCCACCAATCGGCCCCAAAACGTCCCAGTTAGAGAGGAAATGACCTAAACATATTCTTTGTAAATCTTTCCAATCATTCCTTGAAAGAACCAAGAAGGCCTGCCTTGATGCACCATCCACATTTTCGAGTTTAAGAACGGCAACACACAGAGAGAGTGGAAGAGAAGTGGGCAATTATCCTGGAAATGTACTTCCAGACTACTTGTAAACTGATTCTGGCTGATGTGAAGCATCCAAGTTTGTCTGCCCTTTCAGGAACTTTCTTATCATTTACCACTGGATTGCATGGACTTAACTTACTGTTTTTCTGGCTGTAGATGAGCACCAGCAGAAGTGAATCGCTGAAGATATTAAAGATGTCAGCACCAGACAGTGACGTTAATCGCTGAGGTCTGGGGACACGGCAACATTGATAAGAAGACACAACAAACCCGAGCAGGCACTTTATTTGGAGGTAAAACTCAAAACACACAACTACAGTGAGTAGAGCAGGCCAAAGTTGAAGCAGGAAGTGTGATGGATGTTTATAACGGGCAGTTTGGGTCATAATTGTACCAAATAAAGGCCTCTAAAGGCTGCTGACGATTGACCAACATTTTGCACTTGGCTTCGTGTCCACAGACGCTGGAATTAATACAACTCGAGTCGAGCAGCGTGCAGCGCATCACCCGGAAAGGCTTATGCTGTCAAAAAACGTTATATCTCTACGAGAAGTTGGCCTGCGCTCCGGTTGCTTTTTGTAAATATCCGTGGCCAGTGCCAGGGAGCGGCGCGCCGGGAGAGCTGGGAGTGCATGCGCCAGTAATTAGATGCAGTTTATTGTCCGTACAGGGTCAGTGGAGTGAGATTTTGGGGGCTTTACTGCTGCTTGAGCGCGCCGATTCACTGCTGACGCTGATAGGAACACAGCGGGGGGCCACTCCAATGACGTGAGTGTGTGTGTGTAGAGTACACTAAAGAAAAGGCCTCACACACACACACACACACACACACACACAGATACATGCACACACACACACATTATTGTGCTCCCAATCATGCGATGTCCCATCTCGCAGCATCACTGAACTGCAGTGTGAAGCACAGCAGGGGGCTGTGACATCCTCCACTCCTCATAAAGCTCTTACTCCCTATTTGTGTGTGTGTGTGTGTGTGTGTGGGTGGGTGTGTGGGTGTGTGGGTGTGGATGTGTGTGCGTGCATGTGTGTGGGTGTGTGTTTTGTACACCCATGAGACGGAGGGAGTACAAGAGTGTATGGCATGCATATATGTGTGTGTGTGTGTGTGTGTGTGTGTGTGTGTGTGTGTGTGTGTGTGTGTGTGTGTGTGTGTGTGTGTGTGTGTGTGTGTGTGTGTGTGTGTGTGTGTGTGTGTGTGTGTGTGTGTGTGTGTATACATGAAGCACTCTGGTTCCCATGTTGATCCTCATTGTTGTCCTGAAAGCATGAGCTAAGTGGAGCTTGTTCGTGTCCTCACATAGCCTTGTTTTCTCTCTCCGCTGTGACATCACAGCCTTGAGGCGGATGTTGGAGATGGGTGGCAGTGGTGGCGGATCGTTCGGCATCTGCCAACGCTGTCCGCCCAGACACACTCTCTGCTGTGCGGAGTGTGGGAAGCATTCCTTTCGTGTGTGGAAGTGGTTGTCAGCAGCAGTTTAGCAGCTGTCTGCGCTGGATGTGTTTGTGTTCTCACACAACTTTACTACAGTCACATGTGCAAGTCAGATTATAGAGTTAAAGCCTTGAAAGACGCTGTGGGTCTAGACTGTTCATCCACGGTCATCGTGGGCATCGTTGCTTCAGCGAATTCCCCCAAACGACATGTTTACGTTCAAGTCACAATGAGCTCTAGCAGCAGGAATTACGACTCATGTCCATTTCACCAACAGTCAACGTTGCCTTCTTTTAGCCATAGGTTTTTAACTTTTATGGTTGCACTTGTGTTTGACATTTTGTTTGCAGTTTGTACAAAATATATCTATCTATCTATCTATCTATCTATCTATCTATCTATCTATCAATCTATTATCTATTGATCTATCTATTGATCTATCTATCTACCTATCTATCTATCTATCTGGCTATCTATCTATCTATCTATCTATTTATCTGGCTATACAGTATATCTATCTATCAATCTATCTGGCTATCTTTTATCTATTGATCTATCTATCGATCTATCTATCTATCTGGCTATCTATCTATCGATCTATCTATCTATCTATCTATCTATCTATCTATCTATCTATCTGGCTAGCTATCTGTCTATCTGGCTATCTATATATCTATCTATCCAACAGTGATTTGTTTTTAAAAGACAAGTATTGTCCTGTCAATCAGATCAGAAAAAGCTTACTGTACATGAGTCGTTCTGGAGGACAGTTACAAACGCAGCTACTTGTAAAGAAATCCGTTCTGTCAGACCGATGTGAGGTCATGACAGTTGTTCCCAGTTTCCCTTTCTATCTCTCCTTTCTGTATGGGTTTTAAGAAAACATGAAATAGTCTAAACACTGTCTATATATAAGAAATTGTCAAAACAAGACCTAATAAGTGAATACATAGCTTAACATGGAGATCAAAAGCTTGTCTGCTGTAACACAAGGACTGGCCACACCGAGACAATCCAGGACAGCCTTTTGTTTTCTCTCATTGTCACTCTGCGTGCACGCTTGTTTAATACATTGTCCTCCCAATCGCTTATGGAAATTGGCTCATTTTGCGAACACAATGATGAGCTGTGTTGAGTGAAAGGAGTGCTCGGTGCCAGGACTTTTTCATCCTTTTGTCCGACCGACGAGGGCCAAAGGAGTAACGGTGAAAGAAGTTATTTTTAAGTGCATCTATCCTGCCCCCTCCACCCATCTCCCTTCGCCCTCTCACCAAACTGTCCCCGCTGCATGCCTGCCAATTCTTTCTTTCTCCGCTCCTCCAATAAATCAGCAGATAACGGGCGTGACTGCTGCCCATTGTTTTGCCCGGGTAAACAGTTTAAAATGAATTTGAACTGGCCTGGCCTGGGAATACATTTCATATTATGCATGTCAGCTTTGTCCAAGGGGCCCTAAAAAATGGATAGTGGATCAGGTTTTGATGCCAAAGATCGAGTCTTCTCTGCGAGCCTGCAGGCCGGACAAAAGCCTCCACACAATCCTGCCAGCGTTAGCTATGCATGCTTCCCAGTTGCCGTGGTTAGGACGGGTCAATTCGGGGAGGTGGAGGGGGGCGTACATGAGGAACGAGGTGTCAGTCTCGTCCGGAGTCTCCAGTTGGACTGAGCTGGTCTCCATGGACTGGACTCTTTGTAGAGAAGAATAGATCTGAGTCTGTATCTGTTTCCAGATTGTTTCCCTTCGACATAGTCGATTATTTAGCCTTTTTTTGGACCGATGCTCCTGCAGTTTGGATCCAGATGATTTCATACAATTGATGATTATACAATACGTCTACAGCCTTAACCCTTGTGTTGTCTTCAACATTTTCTAAATGAAATATGGGTTTCTTTGTAACTTCCTAATTCTAATTAATCAAAAATAACACGGATGATTTCATACAACGTGCTTCGCAAGTACCGACAAAAGATCTATTTTCATTGAATTTGTGGTGTTTTGTAACATTTTTTAGCATTTGAAAAAGAAACCGAAACGTTTCAAAACAGTATTCCAACTGAACGTTGACATATAGCAGTCTGTGATTATCCTTCCTTTAATATTAGTCTAAATAGTTCATAATTTCTGCTTTTTTAACTCAAGGATTAGGTATAATTTCTTATAAATGAGGTTTATTGACTATGAATTCCAAAAATAAGTGTAAAACTAGTAATAAGTTGGTGTTAGTGGTGTTTATACGTGGTAGTGAAAAGAAGTGTAAAATGGCAACAACAAAAAAAAAAACGCCAAAAACATTGAAAAAAACACCAAAAGTGTCAGAAAAAGTGGGGATTTTTTTTTCCTTTTTTTTTTTGCCCCAGGAGGACAACAAGGGCATGGTCCAATGGGAGACAACACAAGGGTTAAAAGCAAACATACGGCCCATAACTCTATGTTGTCTGCTTGTAACATGTATTTTAAAAGATCTACATACCTCCACATTACAAAATAAACTAATAAAATAATGTAATTTACCGTAAAACTTATTTTACACACCGTAGACCTCTCTTTCTCTCTCTCTCTCTCTGAAGCGTGCATCTCTGAGCTGGGCATGACGTGAATTACATCGCGGTCACATAGCCGGTTTGTTATTTGTTATTCGTTATCAGACAGGGAGTTGAATGTTTAGGGACCAGCAGCCCATACAAGAACACGCGCAGCACAATATTCAAATTTACGTTTGAATGTCTGAATTTTGACGAATATGAGTATATATTTTCTTTGTCGTCTGCTTGTAACGCAAATAAGCATTTGCCAAATGCTGCCGGGATATGTGGTGATGAGATGATCTTTACAGTCTTAATAATCCAACGCATTCTCATAAACGGGTTTGTAAGATATCATACGAAAACATATGCACATTTGTAAGACATCTTTTTAAAATGACGGCGACTGGCGGCCAGTTTAGTGGTCTTTACAGTTACATTTAGCCAAGAAAAGATGACTGTGAGCCGGGTACAGAGCACCGTGAGGTCCCAGTTGTTTCAGCGGCCGTTGGGTTGAGTTGTGGTGCCGACGACAGTTAAGTTCAGACATCAAAACGACTACATTAGATTAGATTATTGCAGTTGCATCTTTTTTTTTGGTTCTTGTTCTTCTTTGAACACATTTCTGAAATATGTGTTGTAATTGTAATGTGTCTCTGTGGCGTAAGGCAACAGTTTCACCTTTATTCTACATCAGGACTTGGGCTTAATTCAACTGTATGTAACCGTAGCTCAATACTACAACTTTCTTACAAGTCAAGTTCATTTGGGAAACCGACCTAAACTGACTATAAACCTGGAGACGTACCATCACTCATGCAGCTGATGGAGCTTCTGGGCGCTGTGTGGAAGAAGAAGTTATTTAGATAAAGTTGTAAAAAGCAATAATGTAATGTTGGAGTTAAACTGTGCAGCCTTTTTCTCACGTTTCCTCGGCTCTGTTTCAGATCAGTGGTTTCTGTTGATTCCAGAGTTCAGCGGAGGGTTGGCTCGCCTGCTGTGCCATTTATTTTTGTCAAATTGTACTAATTGTGATGTTTGTGCAGCCTATATGATAATTCTGCTTTCCAGAACAATACGGCTAATAACGGGTGTAGAGGGGTCATGGGAAAAGCACAGTCTCTGCCAATTAGTGTGTTAGCGCTGATTAACCCTCTGCTTTCCACGCTGCTATAGAAAAGGCCTCGACAGAAGAGATTTAAGCGGCGTCTGATTGTGTGTTGGTGAAGAAACCTACACATTAAACGTGAAGAGGTGAGGCCGTCAGGACAATGACACCCCTTTAAAGCGAGGGCGTTTTGGGTGCAGTAAACATCTAAACCCCTCGTTTGTCAAGTGTCCCATAAGAGAGATGGATTATCTATTCATTGGACTCTTTATGGCTCTCTTTCATGTCTTGTTTGCCCACATTAAAGCCCGGCAATCAGCACCATGTGACGGTTCATTATAATTTCGGGACTCTTAAGAGGTTGTTGTTCTCTTTCCAGACCATTGCTTCCTGGATCCATTTGAACTTGTGTCACTGCAGCGTGTTCTTGTAAAAACCACGACAAATTAGTTGTTGCTGTACAAGCCATTCTGAGGCGAACATCTGCTCTTATAAACAGGATTCGGTAACGTGTATACGTGAAGAACGTGAGGGTTTGTCCACTGATCCCTGCTCTGCTGCATCAGGGGCAAACACTGGGCCTTATAGAGGCTCTCAGGCCCTCATATACGTACATTTGCAAAAGTAGCGTTATCAGCGTCATGGCCAACCAAAGCGCACGCTGTGATACTTCAGCTTACGTCGTATTTACCAGACCTGCAGTTCATCGGGTAATCAGCGCCTTTCTCCGCCCACTATACTGTAAATTGCGCTGTAGCAAAGCGTTAAGTACTGGTGCTATGATACGGCTGAGTGCAGACTGCCATATACCCACTGCTGATGCTAGGACTGTTTGAAATGATCCTGATATATTTGTAATGTAGCGAGGAGTTTAACAGCTGCTGGAATGGAATCTGAACGCTGAGTCGGAGATGCAATGTCATCTTTGATTTCTTCCAGTAACTGTAATATTGCATGGCTGCTTAATATGTAACTCTTTTTTTTAAATATTGTGTTATGCCATCCAGTTAATGAAATCATTAACAGAATAGAATAGTTTATTTTTCATTGCTTTGCAGACAACGAAAAACAATTTATCAGCTCCGCAATACAAATTGCTTTTTGTTGTCTGCAAAGCAATGACAAATAAACTATTCTATTCTGTTAATGATTTCGTGTTCACTCAACTGAAAAAGTTTGATCCTTGTGGCAAAAATCTTTTCAGCTCGTCTCCTTGGCCTATATGTCTTCGTCTTGCTCAGATTACTGCCGCCATTTCACCAGGAGGCATATGCCAGGAAACCTGCATCCTGGTTTACACCTCCTTTTAAGAGGTAGAACATTTTCACTGTAAAATAGAGGCGCGCTGTCACGGGGGGTTTTTGTACATCCCGCGGAATATATAATTGGGCGCACTTTGCACTTCCCCTCCCATCTCTTTATGGGAAAATCCCACTTTCCCCTTCACCCTCCCGTGAATGCATATGCATGACACGTAAAAGTACAATTTGCCATTTTCAGTTCCCGCGACAGGCAGTCTGCACTTTTACCTCAGTGCGGCCTGTTTGAACATACCTCGCCATGCTTTTACGTGCACGTTTCGGAAAAAATACGCCTGAAGTGGACGCAAAAGCATCAGTACATGAGGCCCTTAGTGAGGCGAGGTGATGTAAAATCCTCCAAGCTAATTGTTTGCATGCACTTAATTAACAATGAAAACTTTTCAAAAATGTTCAACCCTTCAAACAGCTTTGATTCCAGTTTGCAGGATATGAGAGGAAGGATATGGGAATAAAAGCATTCCCCATTTTGGTGATGTGTGTATAAGAGTCTGTCATGCAGAAACCACAGGTGCATGTGTCACACATTTGTCCTTCAGATAACACACTGTATCTGTATCCCTGTACGCTGTTCCCACACCACGAATGTTTTGACTCGCCAAAACTCCATAACAAGACAATTTCTCATAAACCACTGCTCTAATTTTCACAAACAGATCTCAAAACAAAAGAGAGGAGCAGCTGACCAACTTTGAATAGCTCTGGTTAACCTTGACAGTGTTTGATGCAAATGGTCGCTATCATAATTTCCCGTGAGAAGAAAACTGAATCCAGACAGTTTTTTTATCACATCCAGAAAGTCATTTTCATTACAACTTTGTGTCTTTATTTGTGTCTTGCTGCCACCATTTCACATTGCTTTTTTTTTTTTTTTCTAAACTTTCTTTTCTGCATTACTTGCTGCACTTTTATTACTTTTCTTCTTATATTTATTTCATATTTTTATCTTTGACTTGCAGTATTTCTCTGTCTGTGTTTCACACACGCACACACAAACACACACACACACACACACACACACACACACACACACACACACACACACATATATACAAACACAAAAAGTTGGAACATTAGGAGAATAAAAGTCATCCCTGAGTTATAATATGAAGTAGTTTCCTTATTTCTCAGTCTCTTAACTTATCCTCTTCATTCATCTGTTCAACATCTAACATCACTGTAGCAGGAGCACAAAGACTGCAACTTAAACTCCTTCCAAGAGACCAAAATGTCATGTTAATGTTTTGTAAATCTCTATTTTGGGATAATTGCTGAGGGGAAACTGCACATACTCAACTCAACAGTTGCGGTTTGGCTTTGACGTAATGTGGTGCATCTTTCATCATGTTGTCTGCTGAGAAGTACTGTAGAAGTAGAAGTTGTTTCCCCAGCTTCACGTTATCCGAGGCTTAAAGGCTCTGACACACCAACCCGACAGCCAACCTTCGGCAGAAAAGGCCATCGGACTGACTGCCTCCCCGAGTTGGTCAAAAAGTGCCTCAGAACACACTGAAAAGACGCTGACTTGAGCGTACGTTCTGCGCGTGCACGAGACGTAATACGTCTCCATAACAGCAGGCCGCGCTAATATGTATTGTCTACAATATGTATTCTGTACAATGGAGCATAATGGCGGCTCGTTCATAATACGATCTCATATTGTACTAAAATAGTTTTAAAACATTTTAAGAGAGAAATAGGCCGTGCAGTTGCTGAATCTGTCTTCATTTCAGATCAACAAAGGTCAGTTTAAGAGATTTTAGTCAGATTTTGAGAGGCGTTAGTCACGCTCATCATTTCCAGGTTAGTGCTCCACCAATCAGATTGGTTATTGAGTCCGACTGCCCACTGGCCAATTCAACAAATCCAATTGGCCCAAATGAATGCTGACAGCTCCTCAGACTGATGACGGCACCGAACACACCGAACAGACTTGAGTCACCGACCTCGCCAGACTGTCCGACGGCCGATAATAGGATTGGTGCGTCGGCGTCTTTATGTGCCTCGGTCTGTGGAATGAACGGATCCTTCTTTAGCGGAGATCAACTGAAAGGTGTTTTGATGCTGGAAAAGGTGCGAGCTCGTGTCTCGAATCCACTCACTGATCCACAGTGACCTGTAGTGAAAGAAACAGCTAAATACGCCCTGAATCAAAAAGTAGATAACAAGCAATTAAAGCCAAACCGTATACAGAAGGAAGAAAATCAGGCTGTGAAAAGGGAACTAGGGTGAGCAGCGATATCCACCGTGTCTAAACAGATGAAGAAGACACTTTAATTTATGCATCTGTCTTACAAAAGCTGTTACAAAACTCTCCTAGTTTCAGGAAGAAAGTGGCACTCTTTTTCTCAGAATTACCCCCTTTTCAAGTGAATTGCCGTATTCAGGTCAGTGTTTTGCTGACTTGCTATCAGTCCTGTAAAGAGAACATGGAGGCTGCTTCAGGTCAGGTCAGGTAAGGGCACTTTGTCTCCATTCAGCCGGCCGATAAAGGCCACCGTGTAAAAGGAGAAAGGCTATCAGATAGTTGGGGCCAGCCACCGTGGCAGAAGTCAAGCGGTTTTGAAAGGCGCTCTCCGCCTCAGCGTGAGAGAAACCCTCGCATCCTGACGGGGAGAGATGGCTTTTAAAAAGACCCCAGATTACAGCGTCATATAGCCTATAGTCGCTCAGAGATACACCCTTCTTTTCTTCCCTGTTTGTCTCACTTTCAATCGCTTACAACCACTTTTTTCCGAGCCATGCTGGGCCCTTCCATGCACAAGCTTGTCAGCTCTTCAATAGCTTTTGTCTACGCGGGGACTCAAACAAGATGGGCCGCCTTTGACTCCTTCCCCGGTCTCTCCCTGGATAAATATTTCACCTGTCACAAAGCCGAGCATGCTGGTCTCGCCGCTGCAAGAGAAAAAAAAACTTTTGGATATTAAAGCAGAAGGAGATGGAGGGGAAAAGGGCGCTTATTCAAGTTCAGAAAGTCTTGATGCTTCTCTTTCATCCGGAGATGTACATGCTGCAATTTGCATAGCCTTTCATTCACGTTCTCCGCCTGAAATCTCACTGTGCTCGTGGTAATCTATTGTAAAGCCATCTCCAACTTAAAACGACTCCCAGCACAAAGCTGCCTTTTGAGCGCCAGTTCCCTAATGAGTGATGGCATAAAAGGAACGGAGGCATCACTTTATTTTTTTGAATCAAACGCTTTGATATTTCAAAGCGTACACATCAATAATCCCCTTCTCTCAACAACAACAACGGGAGAAAGAAACTGTCAGAAAAATAAGCGGTAAAGTGCTCCTCATTCTGACTCGGGATAATACCGTAGTTGGATCTGCAAAGACTCTCGCTGCTCGTCGCTCTGTCTTTAAAGTTTTCCCAGGTGCCCTTGAGTTGAGCAAAGACAAAGGCAATCTTTGCATGAAAGACAGCGTTCAATGCAGATCTGGGAGCACATGAGGTTACAGCTGCGGTTGAAAAACTGCCTCAGTACACCGGAGACGTTTGACACGTTCGTGATGAGTATGAGATGCCCTCCATGTCAGTTGTTACTCACATTTGGGTTCTTTTCATTGCGCTGAAGAACAAGTCAGGATATTTAACATCTTTAGTTGTTACTTTAGGCAAATAAACTATATATCTGTGGAATGATCTGCCTCATTCCTCTGAAGAACTTTAATGTTTTACTTGCGGATATTTCTAAACGTATTTGTGATTGTTTTAATCAGTTGCATCTGAATGTTCGGGTTAGAACGTGGCCTCATATGGTAGAGAAGTATTTTTAGACTTACTTACAACTTTTGTTTCAACAGCATTTTAAAGAGTGTATTCAAATAGGAAGCAGCACCTATTTACACACTGAAATATAGTCAACAGTTAATGGAGCCGAGATGTGTAAAAGCACAGAATCACTGGATAAGCAGGCTTGTTTCGTGTGACTGACTGATTGTTCTTCGTTTCTCTTGAAGTGAGTGAGCCTTCCTGAATAAATACAGCTTCACGCTGACTCAAACATGACCTGAAAAAGCTCAAACTTATCTTAAAGCGGTTCCCGTGCTGCACTGACCCGGGTATGATGCACTGATGTCCGGTGGACTGAGAGCATTCGGCAATGACGGTGTTGGCAGCTCTCTCTATCCCTTTCAGCCCAGAGGCGAGCTTCATTTCATTACCAGCTTGACTGAGTTACCTGTCGCTCCACTTGTCCCCCTTTCCTGTCTGTCGACTGACCTCTAAGGACGCGTCTAAATCTGTCCTCCGCTGCAGCCTGGCCTCCTTATGTCTGAATGGCCCGACACGGAAGAATTCAGCTCTGAAAGGCAGAGAGAGAAGTCATCACCTTTAGTACAATAATAACTTTGTTCATTAACCAAACAACACTAAAGGATTTGCACATTTTAGCGTCCAATCTACAACTCCGATTTTAGATTTTCTTACCTTTCTTTGGCTTAAGTTGTGACATTAACTCAATACTTGCTTAAGATATAAACATATTTATCATTTGGTCCTAATATTGCCGGCTGTCATAACTTCCTGTACTCTTTGCTGGCTGGCAACTATTCCCAGCCATGAAATAGTCTGACACATAATCCCACCGTAAAATGGCAAATCACTTTTACACTTAAAGCTAAAGTGCATCCACACGTGTCAAGGAGGACACAGAGGATTAAAATACAGGGTAGACTCTTCAGAAGACTATCTGATTCAAATTTTTATGTCCTCTTTGTGGCTAAAGCTGAACGCTGTGGTTGTCCTTTCTCAGCAGAGACGTAAAACGCATCACTCAAGCTTCTGCTTGCAAAAATCTCCGGACTGAGAAATACAAAGAGAGTTTTATGGAGCTGATAGGCTTAATTAGCTTTGTATCAATTTGGCAATGTCTTGAATGTAACGCACGTTCATTGATATAAAACAGTTGTGCACTATAGCTTTAACCAACAGGATAGTTCTTCACATGCAGAATAAGTATTTTTGTCCTAAATAAATCTGATAAATGGATATTTATTTTACTCCTGTACTTGTTGAAGTTGAAACTTTCCCAGCACCAAAGCAACTGTGGAGAGTAGCTCTGCGTGCGCTTAACCTTTCCTGCCAGGATCCAGGAACCAGCTGCAGACATGACTCACTGTATTATTCAACCTTTTCATTTACATTTTTCGTAATTTAGCTGATGTTATTACAGCAGCTAAAGAAGGAACTTCACATTCCCAGATCAGGGTCTTAAATGGCAGCAGTGTCACTTGCACTCTCAGCGTCCTGACAATAGATCCAGACGATGATTGATGATTACTGTATGTGCAGCAGAGCCATTCCCAAGCTCAGTGTGCTGGGATTCATTTAGCCCATTGTCTAGAGCCGGAGCAGAGGCCTGTGAGAATGGGGAACTGATTAATAATGTTTGTGAAGGACGCTCTAAAGAGGGGCTAGTCAGGTCCCTTTGCATGCTTAGAGGGACATTTAACAGCTTGAATTATACATAAATTATGTACACCCACTGCCCTGAGGATTGGTTCCCCTCACAGTCTGTGCAGAAAAAAGTTTTCTTTAAACTAAGGCCCCTTCAACCAGACATTTTGCAGACAAATTCACACAAAAAACGCACAAATTCTCTTAGATTAAATGTTTAATGTAATCAATATTTTAAAAGTGATGATTGATTTGAGGAATAAGCCATATAAAGACATACTGTTCTGTTATTTTTAAAGATTTTCAAAGGTGTGTCTTCCTTTCCTGGGCAGATTTAAAGAAAGCAACGAGTTCTCCAAATCATACGACGATATAGGTTGTTTGTTCCTACCATCTAATACAACCCACAGCAGCGTTTCATAAATTAGCGCCGTTAGCCGTTGCAGGAACTACATCCTCATTTCATAAACAGAAAAGGTAACGGTAGAGGTTTTAAACACGCCGTTAACGTTGTGAAACGGTCGCAGTTTGGTTAGGTTTAGACACCAAAACTACTGAGTTAAGTGTTAAAAAAGATGGAGGTTTGGGTTGAAATCAGACGTTACTTCACTTCCTGAAGGTTACCACGTGAAGCAGAACGTGACGTGAAACAACTCTCTTTTCCTTTTCTTCTCAAACAGGACATGAACCCCGCTCTCCTGGGTGAAAGTCTTGTGTTTGTGTATGTGAGAAGTGAATGTGAAATTAGGTTTTTTGAATAATACCTTGCCAACATCGCTTGTTTTTTGAATCCAATATGGAATATAAATTGCACAGAAAGTGAGATTATGTTTCAGGAATGACAGACTGAAATCTTCTGTATTTGTCTTTCAGGTCGGCATTGGTTTACGTCAAGTTCAAGGCCTCCGTGGTCGACCACAGTCCGTCAACAGAGCAGAGCTTGGATCAGTAAGTACCAAACAACACAGAGGACTGTTTTCATGTGAAAGAGTTGAGCAGTGGAGAGCTGACCTCTGGTTCCCACTGTGCCGAGCTCATGTTCTCTTCTCACAATCACACAACAAAACAAACGCCCACGTCTACAAGGCGTTTGATGACTTTTAACCTTTTGTTTCTCTGAAAAGATTCGTCATGCATTCGCAGATCCCATCCACCCCCATGAGACCGACGATGTTGTATATGACAGCAAACTACATGTTTACAGGTCCTATGATGATGCTTTTTGGATGCTTTTATATAGGCTTTAGTGGTCCCTTAATAGTGTATCTGAAGTCTCTTTTAGGCCTTAGTGGTTCCCTAATACTGTATCTGAAGTCTCTTTTAGGCCTTAGTGGTTCCCTAATACTGTATCGGAAGTCTCTTTTATATAGACCTTAGTGGTCCCCTAATACTGTATCTGAAGTCTCTTTTATATAGACCTTAGTGGTCCCCATATACTGTATCTGAAGTCTCGTTTATATAGACCTTAGTGGTCCCCTAATACTGTATCTGAAGTCTCTTTTATATAGAACTTAGTGGTTCCCTAATACTGTACCTGAAGTCTCTTTTATATAGACCTTAGTGGTCCCCTAATACTGTATCTGAAGTCTCTTTTATATAGACCTTAGTGGTCCCCTAATACTGTATCTGAAGTCTCTTTTAGGCCTTAGTGGTCCCCTAATACTGTATCTGAAGTCACTTTTAGGCCTTAGTGGTTCCCTAATACTATATCTGAAGTCTCTTTTATATAGACCTTAGTGGTCCCCTAATACTATATCTGAAGTCTCTTTTATATAGACCTTAGTGGTCCCTAATACTGTATCTGAAGTCTCTTTTATATAGACCTTAGTGGTCCCCTAATACTGTATCTGAAGTCTCTTTTATATAGACCTTAGTGGTCCCCTAATACTGTATCTGAAGTCTCTTTTATATAGACCTTAGTGGTCCCCTAATACTGTATCTGAAGTCTTTTTCCCAAAATGACAGCCACTAGAGCCAGTCCCACAATGAGCTTTCCTTAGGATGTGCCATTTCTGTGTCTGTAGCTATTAAGGAGAGAGGTGGAGGGTGGGGGTGTGGCCTTGACCAACTGCCACTTTGCTCGTTTGAAAGCCTTGATGTCTCTCTCTCATGGGTGGGCCAAATTCTCTGGGTGGGCAAAGCAGAGAAAGGGGAGGTAACCTTGCTCCTTATGACCTCATAAGGAGAAGATTCCTGATTGGTCCATCTGAGCTTTCATTTTCTCAAAGACAGAGCAGGATACCCAGGGCTCGGTTTACACCTAGCACCATTTCTAGCCACTGGGGTACCATAGGGAGGCTGGGGGAACGCATATTAATGTTAAAAAACCTCATAAAGTGACATTTTCATGCCATTGGACCTTTTAAAAATAACAATAAAGTGTAGAGACTTACTTTGTTTTTGTTTAGAAGCAGAGAGATGCGCCGTTTATACGAGTTCCATGGTGCGATCATAGGCCTTTCAGAAGCTTTGTAATCCAGCCTGCAAATACAGTGTCTTTTCGGAGACTTTGCACAATTATTCAGGAATGACAACTCCACAACTAAACAGATACTTATTCATCTTTTCGTATGAAAAAGGTATCGTTTACTGTTGGCCCCGGCCTACTAATATTATACAGCGTAGCACCCGAAATGTGTTACTTCGCTGACACAATGACGCATGACATCAAATGGAACCATATCTTCTTATTGAATAGCCATCAGATAGATGTGAGGATGAAATATTGGGTAACTCTTTACTTGA
The DNA here is from genome assembly GCF_004354835.1 of Perca flavescens. Lineage (NCBI taxonomy): Eukaryota > Metazoa > Chordata > Actinopteri > Perciformes > Percidae > Perca > Perca flavescens. The sequence continues at coordinate 3,008,809 of NC_041354.1, read as the reverse complement.
AGGTATCTACATAAGAGTGTCATGAACACATTAACCCTAACTTGTCACGACAAAAACCGAATGACCCTTACTAAAAGAAGCGTTATGTCATAAACGTTTATGACTTGTTTATGACACGTCACTCTTATGTAGATACCTTCAAGTAAAGTGTAACCAAATAGTGTAAAGGAAAAGCTGAAAAAAAACAGTTCCTCAATGTATTCTTGAGTTTTCTGTATGTACTTGCTTTAAATCAGTGGTGTAGTCTACGTGATACGGAGGTACACGTAGTATACCCTCTAAGAAAGCTCCAGGATTTCCATATACCCACTTATAAATGCCCAACAACATACTTCTATTATATTTTTGATATATTTTGAATTGTCATCTGTGTTTTTGTTCTTCGCGTAGGCTAAATAAAGGTAATTCCATCGTAAATTGGTGCATAAAAGTGTATCCGAATACAGGAAATGAAGTTGTTGATGCTCAAAACCTCCCTGGGGGAGGACATCCAGACCCCCCACTATGATATATATATATATATACAGTACAGTATACCCACTACAATACATTAGACTACACCACCGCTTTAAATATACTTTGAGAACATTGGTAACAATAAAAAACGTGGTGCTTTACATCGTTGTTTTGTCACTGAAAGTGATTAAGAGTTCAGTTTTCATGCTAAAAGTCAGATTTATATGGTGAAATAGTAAAAGCAGCTGGTGAATTTGGGGATCCACCGTGACTGCTGCAGGTGGGTGAAATAAAAGCTCTCCGGCTTTGGTTTGAACCTGAAATCTTCGACTGTGGAAAGTGTCAACACCGTCCAAAACTCTGAGAAGTTAAGCCGGGATTAGCTATCTGACTTCATCACCGCCCAGAGTTTCGTTTAGAGAAAGGCTTTCGTTTCACACTTTTGTTTTCTCTGCTGCGTCGGTTATAGCTGGGAGCCCCCGTTAAGCCGAGACCACCGCCACTAACCCCAACAGTGCATTGGTCACGCAGAGTCACGTTTCATACCAACGTTCATACCAGTATAGGAATATCTGAGGAAAAACAAGCCTGGCAAAGAAATCTGTTAGATCTAGACTTACACTGCCAGGACACTTAAAACTAACCAAGCATGTTTAAGAATTCATCAAGAAATCCAAAAACCTTTAAAAACATGCAACCTCTTTAAAAGACTGGACACGGTGATGACAATGTTGAACCTGACTTTGGGAGGCAGCAAAAACATAATCCTCTGTGATCTTATCTTGTGTTTTTCTACTCCAGCAGTGGACGATCCTGCACCCATAAATAACTGTGGTGGCAAAATCAAACTGTGTTTTAAACCCACCTCACAATGTCAGCAGGATGCAGGATTAGTCTGGACTCATTCATTTACGTGCACTTCTTCACATTATTAACCCTTATGTTGTCCGTCTGTTTTGCACATAGTATATGAAGCATGGAGTTTAAACTATCACCCAATTCTCTATTACATCTTCTTAGCCAATTTCTGTGGAAGGCCATTTTATTCAATATTAAATAAATTAATAAATACATGAACAAATAAATAAATAGGCCTTTGAAAAAATAATTGAGGCAATAAATACATAAATAAATGTAAATATTCATATGAAAATGAATCAATTAGTTAAATAAATATATTAAAAGGTTTTACTTTTAATTATTTCATGGTACTTTTATTTCATAAATCCACATTTATTTATTTCTGTGGACTTTTATTTCCTAATGCCACATTTATTTATTTCATTCCAACTTATTACCTCTAGTTTTATTTTTGAATTTAATGGTCAATAAACGTAATTCATCTTAAATTATACCCAATATTGAGTGAAAAACCCAGCAAAATTATGAAGAAATTTGACTAATAGTTAAGATGAGCGAAAAGTATGTTGATGGATGATCACAGCCTGTTTTTCGTGTTATTTTTGGGCATTTTGGTTGAAATAATAACTTTGAAAACGGGTCATATTTAACCTTTAGGACAACATGAGGGTTAAGTTTGCAATCACAGGAATCTACATTAAAAATGTCCAACCTGCTGTACCAACTTTCCCACTTTTGTTACTTTACTTTTGGTTACGTTACAGTCAAAAAAAACTTTTTGCTCGGCCGCTCCCACTGACCCACAAACAAACAGTTTTTCTCGATATGGAACAGGGCACCTGCACAGTAGCTCAAAAACATAGAAACAGAGCTAATTAGATCTGTCACAATACCTTTTGCTGAATACAATTTACATTATATATATGTGCATATTCATATTCAATGTGCAGACCTTCTCGTTCTGCCAATAGAAATGCCTGTATGTGTCATTTTCAGAAAGCAATGAGAAGCAATGCATTGCGTTGTTTACATGGGAGGATTTGTTGGTTTTGCTGTCATATTTGTGAACCTAGTTGTCCTGAAATTTGCCTTGAAGGAAGCAAAAGTGTTTTGGTGCACTTGTAGATAACAACAAACCTCCTCACCATGTCAATGGAATGACCCAATTCAAGCAATTTTCTTGACTGATTTTTTTTTTTTAATAGAAATGAGCTCCTTTGCTGCATGAAGCCGGGAGAGAAACCGAACCTTAACGATCAGGTTTGAGATGTAAAAATAGATATTTTTAAAGGATCAACAAGATTTTAGTCGGAACCAAGTACAATGGAAGATTATTGGTTTGGAAAGTCAAACACTTACTCTTTTGACTGATTTTTTTATGTAGAAATGAGCTCCTCTGCTGCATGAAGCCTGAATATGACAGCCCATATTGTATCAGCGGTGAAACAGATCCCTTCGTTGCCTAACTCACCCACTTAGAGAAAGAGATTAACCCCCACAACCCTGACGCTCAGATGAAAGGAGCTCCATTCAGACGCTTGTTTGTGTTCTGCCGTGTACCAAATCAAAGGCGGAGGTGGCATCAAAAGATAGATGTCCTGCGGTACAATGCTTCTTTAGCGGACGCTCACCTGTAAGCCAAACAACAGCTCTTTCACTCAGCACAGAGGCTTTCCAAAATAAAATAAAGTGCCTGCACACGCATGTAAACCCCAATGATCATGGATGCTGCTGTCAACACCCCAGGGCTTAGAAATGGGAACTGGACTAGAAAGGCCAAAACACAGGGAGGGGAGGATGGAGGATGGAGGATGGAGGGGGGGAGGGGGGAGAACCACCCAGGAATCATGCAAGTGTTAAAATAAAAAAGACTGTTCCCAATACATCACGGTGGGGAGCGCTCATGTTTGACAGCTGGATGATACCAAAGGGAGGCATTCTTCTACCTCCAGCAGGGACGGTTTCAGACTGTTGTTATAAGTCCTGGCAGCATTCATCGAGACCTGAAGAACATTGTTATAAGTCCTGCCAGCATTTGTCGAGACCTGCAGAACATTGTTATAAGTCCTGGCAGCATTCATCGAGACCTGCAGAACATTGTTATAAGTCCTGGCAGCATTCATCGAGACCTGAAGAACACTGTTATAAGTCCTGCCAGCATTTGTCGAGACCTGCAGAACATTGTTATAAGTCCTGGCAGCATTCATCGAGACCTGCAGAACATTGTTATAAGTCCTGCCAGCATTTGTCGAGACCTGCAGACTGTTGTTATAAGTCCTGGCAGCATTCATCGAGACCTGCAGAACATTGTTATAAGTCCTGGCAGCATTCATCGAGACCTGCAGAACATTGTTATAAGTCCTGGCAGCATTCATCGAGACCTGCAGACTGTTGTTATAAGTCCTGGCAGCATTCATCGAGACCTGCAGACTGTTGTTATAAGTCCTGGCAGCATTCATCGAGACCTGCAGACTGTTGTTATAAGTCCTGGCAGCATTCATCGAGACCTGCACCTTTTGACGAAGAGGATGTTTTGAGGACTATTCCTTTAGCTTTCACTGACATATTTGGCAACTGATCTATTGTATCTGCTTGGCTCTTATTTCTATAAAAGCCTATAAAGATTCAGGTTGTTCTTATTAACATTCATACATATCTCTATGAAAAGTAATGCATCAGATGCAATCAGTGTATAAGAGCGTAAAGAGCCACTTAGGCAGGAGGTCTGGGGGGATCTTTGGCTCCTAAAACACAGGGCTTTCAAGCCAGAGAGCACAGTTCATGTCACGGAAGAAGTTAAGGAGAAAACACAAGAGGAAACAGGTGTTTATGTCCTGGAGAAGTTAAGGAGAAAACACAAGACTTTCACCCAGGAAACAGGTGTTCATGTCCTGGAAGAAGTTAAGGAGAAAACACAAGACTTTCACCCAGGAAACAGGTGTTCATGTCCTGGAAGAAGTTAAGGAGAAAACACAAGACTTTCACCCAGGAAACACGTGTTCATGTCCTGGAAGAAGTTAAGGAGAAAACACAAGACTTTCACCCAGGAAACAGGTGTTCATGTCATGAAGAAGTTAAGGAGAAAACACAAGACTTTCACCCAGGAAACAGGTGTTCATGTCCTGAAGAAGTTGAAGAGAAAACACAAGACTTTCACCCAGGAAACAGGTGTTCATGTCCTGGAAGAAGTTAAGGTGAAAACACAAGACTTTCACCCAGGAAACAGGTGTTCATGTCCTGAAGAAGTTCAGGAGAAAACACAAGACTTTCACCCAGGAAACAGGTGTTCATGTCCTGGAAGAAGTTAAGGAGAAAACACAAGACATTCACCCAGGAAACAGGAGTTCATGTCCTGAAAGAAGTTAAGGAGAAAACACAAGACTTTCAGCCAGGAAACAGGTGTTCATGTCCTGGAAGAAGTTAAGGAGAAAACACAAGACTTTCACCCAGGAAACAGGTGTTCATGTCCTGGAAGAAGTTAAGGAGAAAACACAAGACATTCACCCAGGAAACAGGAGTTCATGTCCTGAAAGAAGTTAAGGAGAAAACACAAGACTTTCAGCCAGGAAACAGGTGTTCATGTCCTGGAAGAAGTTAAGGAGAAAACACAAGATTTTCACCCAGGAAACAGGTGTTCATGTCCTGAAGAAGTTCAGGAGAAAACACAAGACTTTCACCCAGGAAACAGGTGTTCATGTCCTGGAAGAAGTTAAGGAGAAAACACAAGACGTTCACCCAGGAAACAGGTGTTCATGTCCTGGAAGAAGTTCAGGAGAAAACACAAGACTTTCACCCAGGAAACCGGTGTTCATGTCCTGGGAGTACTTCTTAAAGGGGCCTGGTGTTTTAACCCAAATCCACAATCTTTTTTTCTAATCTTAACCAGTCGTTTTGGTGTCTAAACTTAACTGTCGTCACCGCATGAAGCTCACCTTTTGCTGGCTAAACTCAACCGCCACAAACTAGATTTTTTGGAGGGGCTTTTTTGGCCTTTTGGCACCACAATCTTTTCTTTTTCTAATCTTGACTAGTTTTTGGTTTGTTTAGTTTGGATCCTTAAATGTCTTGTTTTGTCCACACCTCAAAGATATTTAGTTTACTGTCACAGAGGAGAGAAGAAACTAGAACATATTCACATTTAACAAGCTGACATCAGAGAAGTTTTTACCTCAAATCGATTAATTGGTTATCAAAACAGATGGAGATTATTTTAACTAATCGCTGGATCTTTGCAGCTCTACATGGTTTGTATCCATGTCACATTGCACCTGATGGCCTCCATCCAGCCTCCGTCCAGCTCCCTTCCTGTTTCTCGGCGGCTGAGTCTGATGCAGATTGACTTGATGTGGCCGGAGCCTGTGGCGAGCTCCGCCGTCATGCCAGCCCCCGGGTTGCTCCCTCAATCAGGGGACAGAGCGGGGGGACAAGCCCCATGCTGCGCCAAGGAGAAAGATCCCCGAGGGCGCCATCACCCTGCACAACTCCCTCCCCCCCTCCAGTAATCCTCCTCTCCCCCTGCCTTCCTCCACCAAACACAACCCCCAACCTCAAAACCCTGTCTTCAGTCCACTGAGACATCATTCTGCATCTTTTCTTGACAACAATGTATAAAAAATCTCTTTCAGTGGACAAGTATGCAAGACATTTAAGCTGCTGTGTGGTTCGTGGATGGCACGTTAACATGAACGTTTTTTTTTACAATGACTTCAGTGTGAACTATTTTCTTTGGAGCTACTTTCTACCAAACAATATAGTCTCAGTTTGTGGGCCTTAAGGGGAGACACAGCTGGCAAAAACACAATTTTTCAATTCAAATTTAGCTAAAATTTTGCAGTTGTGTGCTCTTTATCTTCCATAACATGTCTTCTTACAGACTATTGGAAAGAAAACATGTATTTTACTTCACTTTGTCTATTTGTGTCTGTAGATTTCTCCTAAATTCACCAAAAGTGTAGCATTTGATAAGGCCTCGTTCACATTTCAGAAAACTTAAATAATCGTCTTAATGTCAGTAATCAGCTGGGGAAGTTTCATGTTGATATCTGTCAGTTTATTAGTAAATATTTTCCCTTTTCACCTGTAGCGTCTTCCCTAAATAAAACATACTCAGAGTTTTTACCTATTTTTATTTGTAAAGACTTTCTTTGCGCTCCTTTACATTTAAACTGACAGCTAGAGTTTCTAGTTACTTAGTAGATTAAGAAGAACATTAAACACCAGATAAATATGGCTTGTGACTTGTTGTAGTGTGACGATGCAGTGACTTTTACACATTATTTTAAGTTTTAGACGGCCTAAAACAAAGCTAAGTCCACGTGCAACCTCTTGAAAAAGGTTGGAAAGTATTTCTGCAAAACCTACACCAGTTCAACCAACACACGATTCCATCTTCTGAGACTCATTTCTTTTAATCGGAGGCCTGAAAACGTAAAAGAAAGACCGAAAAAAATCTACATCCTTGGAGCAAAAATATGTTTTTTCTTCTCTCCTCTGTTGTTAATCAATACGTGTGATTGTGACCTCTTGGCATGTCCCGACCCCAACGCTGGAAAACCTTTTTCCCAAAAAAATGGCAATACAGCACAAGGTTTTCACCCGTCTTAACTGCCACTGCTTGTTTACTTTAACTTAACTCTTATATTTCAGACTTTTTTTCTTCCTGACTTGTTCTCACGTCGTCAGCCTTCGGAGCTGAATTGACTCATTACATCTGCCCTTCGGTGGAGAAGGCGAGGCTCAGCCGGGACTCGTAGCAGCGAGGATGGGGGGGGCTGGTTAGTGGCACTTCATTCATCTGGCTTGAGGCCTGCCTTTGTCTCCATGGCAGGTGCTCCTAATCCCGCTGTCAGAATAGAGCTGGACAAGATGTTTGGACAAGCCCGTGCTTAGAAGCCCCTGTTTCACGTAAAGCAACCCCCCCTTTCACCACAGCACACATATGCATCCCCAACCCCCGCTGTAAAACATGTGATATGATCCATACCGCATGGAGAGTCGTGCCTGATTATGCTGTGTGAAAGAGACTGAATGGATCTACCTACGTCACGACAGTGAGCGAGCTCTATTCATGTCGGCTGCATGTTTTTTAAAAGCATGCATGGAAATCAGCTGTTTTGCATTCAGTGCCGTGAAGGAAAAAGCCTTCAGTTTTTTACTGGAGTACATGTTGCATTGCCGCATTTTCTATTTAATTTTGCATCTCCAATTCAGTGGATTTCCATTAATATTCACTTCTACAAGTTGAATAAATTGTCCGACCTGTTTCTCTCTTTTTAAAACTCTTTCATGGCAAAAAGAAACATGAAATCTGCGGCGCGATGAGGAGACTCTTCACATTAATACAGGAAAGAATTGTGTTTTCCATTGTTTGAGCTTCGACTGGACCAGCCAGTTTTTGTAAAATAGGGATCGCAGTTGTTTAAATGCAGCTTTCAGTCCATCTTGACCTGCCCTCCGGCTCTATTTCTACAAGACGTCCAATAGGAAACGTGGACTTTTCTATTGACGACTGGAACTTTATTGTCCAAATGTCGGCTCATCCAACGCGCACTTTCACCTCCGCTCCAAATCTGGGCAGATTGAATGTAATCTTGTTGTTCTCTGTTATAATAATGCCATTGATTTTGCCCTCAGGGGTCAGGCGATGGCCTATAAACCGCCCCCTTTTCTTTGAACGTCACATTACAAGCTCACAGCCTTAATCTGCTGTTTCTTCCGGACTGAAGTGATCGGATCCATGGGGTCAGGAGGAGACGTGGAGGATACGAGTTCAATGAAAATCCTTGGGAAGTTTTTTCTCAGCGTTAACCTGGTTTCTGGCTGCCAATGGTGGTCTATTTTTGGGGGGGAGAAGGGGCCGCTACTTTATTTTGGATTCCTGGTGGCCCGGCTGCTTAGCCCGAGGTCTCCGATAACCCAATTTGAGTTGACTTTGCCCGTTCAGGGAGAGCCGTTGCCCGAGGCTACACACTGTTATAATTCAAGAAATACAATGAAGTCAAACAGAACCCTGTATCTACCCAAACTGTCACGCACATGCATGCACGTGTGCACACTTACACACATGATCTGCTAATTCAGCTCGCTTTGAAAAGGCTCTGCTGTGCCGTTCAGAATCGATAGAAGAGTTTCTTTCTCACCAGAGATTTAAATAAGTATGTTGAGTTTGTATTGAGATGACAGAGCTTTGTTCCCAATCACATACAAACAAATATGACTGTTTTCTGTGCAGTTTATTTATTAATTTGTCCAGATCACAAGCGTGAAGAGTTTTAGTTCCTTGTCTTTTCACCCTACAAGAGTTCAAAGAAATATTTAGGACAAAAAATGTACCTAAAACTAACCACCCAATATGAAATAACTGGTAATTTTCTTCCATGTTATGTTGTACTTGTGCTACTGTGTCATGTTTCCAGATCTAGAAACCTAAATAAATCAAACTAGAGAGGCAGTTTCAGTTCCCGAGTCCAATTTGACATCTTAAAAATAACCGACAACAGTCCAAAACCCAAAGATATCTAGTTTACAAAGATTTAAGTGACAAATCCTTAGCTTACAAACAATGCAACTAGATAGAATTGTTGACATATTTACCTGGAAAATGTCTCAAACTGCCAGTTGTTTTGCCTGTTTATTCTGTCAAAAGTCCAGTTTATTAATCAACTAATCGTTCATGCATTAAATTGCATGTTAAATGAATGTTGCGCGGGAGCGGAGTTCACGTCCTGGAAGAAGTTAAGGAGAAAACACAAGACTTTCACCCAGGAAACAGGTGTTCATGTCCTGAAGAAGTTAAGGAGAAAACACAAGACTTTCACCCAGGAAACAGGTGTTCATGTCCTGGAAGAAGTTCAGGAGAAAACACAAGACTTTCACCCAGGAAACAGGTGTTCATGTCCTGGAAGAAGTTGTTTGTATCCCGGGAGTACTACTTAAGGGGACCAATGTTTTAACCCAAATCACCATCTTATTTCTAATCGTAACTCGTCGTTTTGGTGTCTAAACTTAATTCTCGTTGCCGCATGATGTTCATCTTTTGTCGGCCACTAAAAACAACTGTTTGCTCACGGTGCTCTGTATCCCCGTCACCTTTTCTTGGCTAAATTTAACTGTAGCGACCGCCTAACTTGACTGTCAGGTGACCGGCCGGCAGTCTGCGTAATTTAATATCATACTTATTGTTGTGCCTACGTTTTCGTACGATAAGATCCGAACCCATGAGAATGTGTTGAACTACATGATCCATGCAGTGCATCGTGTTCATTCTGTCCAGCATGAAACAATTAATTTCCATGCATGTCCACGTCAATATTGATTAATATCTTGATTAATGGTGTGCGGGCCCTGGGGACCAGCTTCAGTGTGTGTGTGTGTGTGTGTGTGTGTGTGTGTGTGTGTGTGTGTGTGTGTGTGTGTGTGTGTGTGTGTGTGTGTGTGTGTGTGTGTGTGTTTGTTTGGGTGAGTGTGTGTGTGTGTGTGTGTGTGTGAGAGCTTTGGGCTGCAGTGTGCTGGGAACTTAATGCTTTATTGAAGGGCTGAGATGTGCTTGCTCAGAGCAATAAGCCATTGTTTGACTTGGCACAGCTCGGGGCACCCTAGGGTCTGTGCCATGAAAGGCTTTCTGTGAGATGCCCGAGTGCTTATTGTTAAAAAAAAATTGTCCCCCAAAAAAATTAGCATAGAAGAATCCAAAATGCATAATGTTCTGCAAATGACAGCTGCTTAGCTGAAACAAAGGAAGCAAAATGGCTTTTGGTTGCGGTGCACTTGTTATGGTAATGAACCCCCCTGCCTGTCTTTATGGGCAGCGCCATACAAATCATGATCCTTTTTTTATTTTTGCATTGTTGACCTGAGAGAAGCTCCGTTCTCCAGTCTGTGTGATTCATCGTTTCTCATAAAAAAGCAGTTTTACACTCTTTATTTGTGAGCCATCAATCCAGACGTCTTTAACTTTACAGGAATAGAAAATAGAGAAAAAGAAAAAGTGAAATCTTTTAAAAGTTTATACAACAACACAACTTGTTTCCATGTAATAAAAACTCACACTTTCTACAAACAAGCCATCTCTTACTTAGAAAACCAGTCTCGTTAGGATCTGAAATGTTGGACGCAGAGTGCCATAATGTGAAGCTGACTTCATGACAATGCAACTAGATACTTGTTGACATACAATATTTGCCTGAAAAATGACTCAAACTGCCTGTTAATTATGTCAAAAGAGTAGTTTGTTAATCAACTAATCGTTCATGCACTTAATTGAATGTTAATTGAATGATTTTTATGAATATGAAGCCATTTAAGTCATGGTTGACACACAACATATTCTGGTTATTAGTCATGTAAGTTCACATTAAACACAATGTGCAGTAAATATTTAAGTCATTTCTTCCAGGTATTAAACAAAAGAGCAGTAAGTAAATAGATTATTGAGTAACATTATAAAAAAAGCTATTTTACACTCTTCATTTAAAGGGAAAGAAATATATAAAAAATAAACAAGTTTGATTCAAGTGAAATCCTTTAAAAATGCATCCTGTAGTTTTAAACATCACAACTTGTTTCCATTTAGGAAAACTCACTTTCTTCAGATAAACCATCTCCTACCTAACCCTTGTGTTGTCTTCAGGTCAGAAATATGGGTTTCTTTGAACCAAAATGCCCAAATATAACATGGATGCATGGATGTAACTTTCCTTGCAGGTAAAATTAATGATTACTTTCACTGAATTTGTTTTTATTTAATTTTTCAATTACAAGTCTAAAACTTAACTATTAGTCAAAATAATTCCTAATTTCTGCCTTTTTAACAAAAAAATTAGGTAAGATGTCGTATAAATTAGGTTTATTGACCATGAATTTAAAACAAAACGTTGAAAAAAAGTGACAAAAACGTTTTAAAAAGTATCAGAATCATAAAAAAAGAACCCAAAATGCTGAAAAAAAAAAAATAAAAAAAATTATATTTCACTTTTGACCTAGATGGACAACAAGTTCATGATCGAAAGGAAGACAACACAATGGTTAAATAATGCCAAGATTAGAGCCAAAATGTTTGACGCACAGTGTCATGTGTGAAGTTGACTTCCTGAGAAAGACGTTTTGCATCTGAGAAAAGGTCCCAGCTCGTCTCTCACCATGCAGGCCCTGCCGCTGGTATTTAGTATGCTAATGTATTCTCTCTGCTAATTCAGTGCCGGGACTGAGAAACAAAAAAAGTGAGCAGTGAAAAGGATTGGGTTTCAGCGGCGCTGCGCGGAGCCTAATGACCAGCAGATTAATCATGGGACACGTGGAGCGGAGCCGGCATCAGCGCTGCTGTCAGGATGGAAACTTCCTGCAAAAACCTGCAGCGTGCATGCTGCCTTAAAATATCTTACTGAGCAGGAATATGAAAATGTATTTTTAATTTAATTTTAACATTAAAAGCTCTGAAATCACCATCACCAAACCCACCAGACTCCATGTAAATAATCAGGACTTTTATCATCGTAAAACACACTTCATTCAAAGTGGACAGAAACTAAATAAAACTACCAAAAGCCGTCTTGGTTCATCTTTCCACTGTTCCAACAATCACCACTCTGGTTTGGTTGAAATAAATCCTTAATTCACCCATTTACATGTGGAGATATGCTGGCTCTATACACGCTAAAAGTCCTGATTATTTACATGGAGTCTGGTGGAGATATGCTGGCTCTATACACACTAAAAGTCTTAATTATTTACATGGAGTCTGGTGGAGATATGCTGGCTCTATACACACTAAAAGTCCTGATTATTTACATGGAGTCTGGTGGAGATATGCTGGCTCTATACACACTAAAAGTCCTGATTATTTACATGGAGTCTGGTGGAGATATGCTGGCTCTATACACGCTAAAAGTCCTGATTATTTACATGGAGTCTGGTGGAGTTTGGTGATGGTGATTTCGGGGCTGTTTTATGTTAAACTAAAAGGATCTTACTCTTTAACTAAAAGCTCTATCTCTGAAGGGATCCTTTCCATAATGTTGTCAGACACTTAGAATAATAACCTGAGTTTGTCAGCGGCAACAACACAACTTTTAGTGGACGCTAACTGAAATTGCAGCTTGTTTTGCAGCTACTTAGCTTGACCATTTTCAAAATTGTTTTTCCCATTAGTCGCTTAGGCATAAAAACATAGATTCCAGGTTGAAAAATACCGAAGTTACCCTTTAAAGGGTATTAGCTTTGTATGTGTATATGTGAATAATTTAACTTAATAACCAACATATCTGCAGAAAATCTGATGCCAACATGAATACACACTGTAGATAAAGTAAAGTTTTGGTCTCATTAAAGGCGCACATATTTGATTTGTTTCGCAGAAACTTCATCCCACACAGACTCCTAAATCATCCCTCCTCCTACAGATTGTTTCACTTTAACCGTTATCTCCCCTGCAACAGGTTTGGACACCTCTGCAGCTCATACTATCTGCAGGGATAGGCTAACAAAGCTGATAAAGTGCTCTTACTCTTAGTTCCAAAAGAAGCACTAAATATGCATCACTGTCTCTAATTTCCAACTTGGTAGATGCTTGATAAATAGAGGCCCAAGGTCTCCAAAGGACATACAGCTTTAAAACTGGAAAAATTCAACAACATTCAGGGTTTTTCACTTCTTTCTGTGTGTGATTTACACGAGGGGGACATTCAAAACAGCAGGTTAACATCAACGCCACAGGAAGAAGTACAGCTGCAGGTCAGATCCATTTATTCATGCAGATCGGTTCAGTCCTTCGTTTAATCACCATGCACCAGGGGTGTCAAACTCAACTTGCCCAAGGGCCACACTAGAAAGGAGAAAGAAAGGGCCAGACATGTAGTTTATTGCTTTCATGTCACGGGAAAAGTCAAATATCTTTGACTGTATTATTGCATGTTTTATAAAGTCTACTCACTTACAGTTTGGTCAACAAAAGTGACGAAAATAATGCCAAAACCTTTTGGAAAAAGCGTCAAAAATGTCGAAAAAAACGTGAAAAGTGACAAAAAGTTTTTGGACCAAAATGTATTGTGAACCTAAATATATATAGGGGCCAGATCAAAATTAGCAAGGGGCCGGATTTGGCCCGCGGGCCTTGATTTTGACACGTGTGCCATGCACAAAACCCTATTTGCTTTAGATACCTGAGCAGCTTGCAAATGGATCAAAATTCCTTCTGGCCTTTATGCCAAATTTTTCTTAAAGCGCTTCTCTTTTGTTGGTAGATGCCAAGACAGTCATACGTAAAGACATTTCAGCAAAATGCACAAAGAAATTACATGTTTATGTTGTTTTCTGGGGCGGCCTCTAGCTCATCCAGTAGGAGCGTGCGCCCCATGTAGGCTGAGTCCTTTGCAGGGGCCCAGGTTCGAGTCCGACCTGCAGCCCTTTGCTGCGTGTCATCCCCCATTTCTCTCCCACCTTTCCTGTCTAGTCACTGTCTAATAAAGGGAAAAAATAGTCTTAAAAGTTGTTTTTTTTAAAGCGTGACCTTGTTCCCTAAACCTTAACCAAGTTTTTATTGTTGTAATCGTGACAACGAAGGTTGTCTAACCACCATGAAGTACTTATTTTAACCCAAACATGCTCTGTCCTGAACTTTACCAGGACATTCTTGTGCCAAAACATTTAACTTCAACCACAGCAGTAGACAAATTATACAAATACAACACAGAAAGCCTCTATTACAAACTGGAGATGTACACACCAGGTTCCTAAATTGCATCCACATTTCCTTCACTTGCTTCCCTTCCTCGCGTCTTAGTCCTTCGCTACGAGGAAGCATGGGAGAGACGCAAGGAAATGAATCAAGGAGAGAGGAAACAAGGAAATGTGTTTTTAGAGGGATGAGAAGTCCTTTCCTCTGAAGCGTTACGTGAATAGAGCTCAACGGTGACCGCCCACTTTTTTACGGCTCTGTCTCCGGAAGTGTTTTTCTCCCATTCAATTGTTTCATTGACGTTTTGAAAATTACTTATATAGAGAGTTTTAAGTCTGGAACCGAGCCAATCAGCTACGAGATGAACAGTGCGCATAACACATTAGATTAGAGTGCAAAAAAACATTTCGAAAACGGCAAAAAAGGCAAAAGGTACAAGACCGTGTACAGAAACCATCATAGACTTCAATGGTAGAAGCTCGCTCTAGCCGTTCGTTGGACCAATCAAGCTGTTACGCTTAGGATTGTGGGTAGTGTAGTACTTCTCCATAGATCGATTAAACATGATTTTCTTAAAACAAGGTTGATTTCATACAGACTTCTAGACTTCGGGGTCAGTCTACCTCAGATGGTTTAGACATTATGGGATGGTTTAGACCACGTAGCTCGGGGTCAGTCTACCTCGGATGGTTTAGACGTTATGGGATGGTTTAGACCATGTAGCTCGGGGTCAGTCTACCTCGGATGGTTTAGACGTTATGGGATGGTTTAGACCACGTAGCTCGGGGTCAGTCTACCTCGGATGGTTTAGACGTTATGGGATGGTTTAGACCACGTAGCTCGGGGTCAGTCTACCTCGGATGGTTTAGACATTATGGGATGGTTTAGACCATGTAGCTCGGGGTCAGTCTACCTCAGATGGTTTAGACATTATGGGATGGTTTAGACCACGTAGCTCGGGGTCAGTCTACCTCGGATGGTTTAGACATTATGGGATGGTTTAGACCATGTAGCTCGGGGTCAGTCTACCTCGGATGGTTTAGACATTATGGGATGGTTTAGACCATGTAGCTCGGGGTCAGTCTACCTCGGATGGTTTAGACATTATGGGATGGTTTAGACCATGTAGCTCGGGGTCAGTCTACCTCGGATGGTTTAGACATTATGGGATGGTTTAGACCATGTAGCTCGGGGTCAGTCTACCTCGGATGGTTTAGACATTATGGGATGGTTTAGACCATGTAGCTCGGGGTCAGTCTACCTCGGATGGTTTAGACGTTATGACTGATATTCTAAATCCTTATGGAGAAAATCAATGGGATTTTTACTTCCGGAGTCGGCTTCCGAATAGACTGTTGAGGTCTATTCGTCAGCTGTTTGGGGCGGAGTTAGCAACTCCTTCAGCTGCACAGCTTCCAGGAAGGCTGCTCTTGTGTATCCTCGCTCATAGCTCCTCAGAGATCCCTCCTCCATCCTCCCTCCTCCACCCTCCCTCCTCCATCCTCCATCCTCATGGCAGGAATAAGAGCTTTGAGACGGCCTTCACAAAGGATGGCCAGAACGACTTCCGGGTTCAAGCGAGGAGATAACAAATAAGAAACTTGGAAAGCAGCCCTGGACATTTAGCAGGCATTGAGGGATCTGAAGGAGAAGCTATCCAGCTGCGTTTTGGGAAATGTAGGATCCATTCACCCAAACCTGGGACTGAAAGTCAGAATATCTTGGCCTCTGCTGCACCTATACTTTTTTTTAAATCTGTCTCTTGGGAATGCAGAAAGTTGTAGATCTCTGGAGTGCCCCTTTAAAAGACGAGTGGAGAGAAAGGAGTAAAATCAACTTGTTTCAAGATGGCTTTATGTCAAACCACATGTTTAGGGCAGAAAACCATACAACTTGCATTGATCAGCATTCATGTGTCGACTGGTGGCGATTTCCCAGCCTCGTCTCATTAGCCGTAGATTGTAACTCGGCTTGAAAAAGTCTGGAGAGCCGCAGCAACCAGCTCCCGTTGATGGAGGTTTTTAACTCAAGGTTCCCTGACTTTAGATCTGAAATAGAGTTCTGTGAAAACACGGATGGCTCAGTTTCTGCCACGTTCACAATGTGTCTTTATGCCGTTTTTGGGCCTGTTGCTCTGCACTGAAAGAGATGGGCAGCGCTCGCCTCTCGCTCTTTGAAAATTAAGCTGCTGTAGCACGCCCATCGGCCTATTGTCCACCAAGCAGGGGAGCCAGGCGTTTGGTATTCCCGGCACAGAGCGGCTCTAAACTTTGGCCTTCGCTGTGTGCATTAGGAACCCGGCCCACTGCCATTCCAATTCTCTCCCTCGCCTTTCCAACTCAATCTCGCACCGTGCCCTCGCCGCCTGCCCCTCCTCCCCAAAAACCACTCGCCCTTTTTTTTTTTTTTTTTTTTTTTTTGGCTATCAACCCAGAGGACATCTTGTTCTAGTTATTCTGAGATATGGGAACGTTCCTGCATCCTGAAACGTCTCAACTACTGTACGTGTGACCCAGAGCAACAAGGGGAAAAAACAGTCATTTGTATTTTTGTTTAGTTCCTTGCAATTATCAAAGACAGCAGAGAGGTGTCTCACCTGTTTTCGCATGAAGAGTTTCCTTTCATATCAGCAGTGCAGCTGGTTTCTGTCCCCCTCTCAGGCTTGATTAGAAGGCTGCAGAAGAGAGAGGCCCGCTCCAACAATGTGATTTGGAGAGTCACCTCTGATGGTGATTTATTCCCCCGACATTACATCTTGTCCAAAGTGTCTGCACTTGAGCTCTACCGAGCCGTCGGCCTGATGTTTCTGTCTCCTTTGTCTGCAGCTCGTTCAGAAGACAAACTTCTGATCATAGAGAAGAGAAACGTGTCTGAATGCCTGAAAAATTAATGGTTTGCTTTCTTTTTCTGCACGCGGTTTATCGTTTGCTGTCTTAAACTAAATTATATTTAACATTCTGTCGAACACAGCTGCAGAGCTGGACTTTGCAAGAAGATTTATTTTAAATAAATCTCATTTATAATCACAGAAAACCGAGAAACCAAAACATGAAACATATATACACATACATTACAGTACAGAGATCAGAGAGTGGGATAAAAGCACCACATTTGGCTTCTGTTAGACAAAGTATACAACTCATTGTTAACATCTTCTCATAGTCTGATTTAAGATAAATTCATTCACAATAACAACACGAGAGAGTGGCTGTGATTGATAGCCTGTTAGCTGCTAAAACAACTGTATGGATGTGACAAAGTTCAGATGTTGTGTTACCACTGAGCAGATGAAGACGTCCATAAAGACGTTCATGAAGACGTCCAGACAACAAGGCTCCTTCAGTCAGTCACGTCACTCTGATGGATGCAAAGTCTCGGCATGCCGGCATCAAACATGGAAACGTGGACAAAGTCTCGGCATGTCAAAGACAATTCTGGATTTATTTAAAGGTCCTATGACGTGCTGCTTTTTTTTCTGAAGTCTCTTTTATAGAGGCCTTAGTGGTCCCCTAATACTGTATCTGAAGTCTCTTTTATATAGACCTTAGTGGTCCCCTAATACTGTATCTGAAGTCTCTTTTATATAGACCTTAGTGGTCCCCTAATACTGTATCTGAAGTCTCTTTTATATAGACCTTAGTGGTCCCCTAATACTGTATCTGAAGTCTCTTTTATATAGACCTTAGTGGTCCCCTAATACTGTATCTGAAGTCTCTTTTATATAGACCTTAGTGGTCCCCTAATACTGTATCTGAAGTCTCTTTTATATAGACCTTAGTGGTCCCCTAATACTGTATCTGAAGTCTCTTTTATATAGACCTTAGTGGTCCCCTAATACTGTATCTGAAGTCTCTTTTATATAGACCTTAGTGGTCCCCTAATACTGTATCTGAAGTATCTTTTATATAGACCTTAGTGGTCCCCTAATACTGTATCTGAAGTCTCTTTTATATAGACCTTAGTGGTCCCCTAATACTGTATCTGAAGTATCTTTTATATAGACCTTAGTGGTCCTCTAATACTGTATCTGAAGTCTCTTTTATATAGACCTTAGTGGTCCCCTAAAACTGTATCTGAAGTCTCTTTTATATAGACCTTAGTGGTCCCCTAATACTGTATCTGAAGTCTCTTTTATATAGACCTTAGTGGTCCCCTAATACTGTATCCGAAGTCTCTTTTATATAGACCTTAGTGGTCCCCTAATACTGTATCTGAAGTATCTTTTATATAGACCTTAGTGGTCCCCTAATACTGTATCTGAAGTCTCTTTTATATAGGCCTTAGTGGTCCCCTAATACTGTATCTGAAGTCTCTTTTATATAGACCTTAGTGGTCCCCTAATACTGTATCTGAAGTCTCTTTTATATAGACCTTAGTGGTCCCCTAATACTGTATCTGAAGTCTCTTTTATATAGACCTTAGTGGTCCCCTAATACTGTATCTGAAGTCTCTTTTATATAGACCTTAGTGGTCCCCTAATACTGTATCTGAAGTCTCTTTATCGGTCCATCTGAGCTTTCATTTTCTCAAAGGCAGAGCAGGATACCCAGGGCTCAATTTACACCTATCACCATTTCTAGCCACTGGGGACCATAGGCAGGCTGGGGAAACTCATATTAATGTTAAAAAAACTCATAAAGTGACATTTTCATGCCATGGGACCTTTAATTAAATTAAAGTTGCTCCCCTTCAGTCCTTTTTCCACTGCAGGAACTAATCAGCAAGCAAACTGCAGCTTCAAACAAGCTGAACTTACCGAGTTCATCATTGTGTGTTTGTGTTCAACAAAACAGGATGTTTCAAAAAGCCAGAAGTGGGGCCGACTACTCCGCTAGTAACCATCAATATGACTATATTGTTATATTTATGGTCAGTTTGGTCGGCCAGAGTAATTGAGTGGTTATGGGAAAGGCAGCAATGTAAATCAGACGAATATGGAGCCACAGATGATTGGATGGATGTGAATAGTTTGTATTTTTCTTTTTATCACACAGTGTCCATCACAACTCAATGCATTCTCATTAACGTGTTCATATGATATCGTATGCAAACTTATGCACAACAATTCGTATTATATCCTACGAAATTAGGTTAGTTAATTAGTTAAATTTAGCAGAGAAATGGTGACTGTGAGCTGGTTACAGAGCACCATGATGTCAGCGACGGTAACGTTAAATTAGGCACCAAAAAGACTAGGTAAGTTTGGAAAAAAAGATTGTGGTTTAGGTTAAAATACCGCTCCCCTTCAGTAGTACTCCCGAGACACAAACACCCTTTTCCTGGGTGAAAGTCTTGTGTTTTCTCCTTAACTTCTTCAGGACATGAACACCTGTTTCCTGGGTGAAAGTCTTGTGTTTTCTCCTTAACTTCTTCAGGACATGAACACCTGTTTCCTGGGTGAAAGTCTTGTGTTTTCTCCTTAACTTCTTCAGGACATGAACACCTGTTTCCTGGGTGAAAGTCTTGTGTTTTCTCCTTAACTTCTTCCGGGACTTGAACACCTGTTTCCTGGGTGAAAGTCTTGTGTTTTCTCCTTAACTTCTTCCAGGACATGAACACCTGTTTCCTGGGTAAAAGTCTTGTGTTTTCTCCTTAACTTCTTCAGGACATGAACACCTGTTTCCTGGGTGAAAGTCTTGTGTTTTCTCCTTAACTTCTTCAGGACATGAACACCTGTTTCCTGGGTGAAAGTCTTGTGTTTTCTCCTTAACTTCTTCCAGGACATGAACACCTGTTTCCTGGGTGAAAGTCTTGTGTTTTCTCCTTAACTTCTTCCGGGACTTGAACACCTGTTTCCTGGGTGAAAGTCTTGTGTTTTCTCCTTAACTTCTTCAGGACATGAACACCTGTTTCCTGGGTGAAAGTCTTGTGTTTTCTCCTTAACGTCTTCAGGACATGAACACCTGTTTCCTGGGTGAAAGTCTTGTGTTTTCTCCTTAACTTCTTCACGACATGAACACATGTTTCCTGGGTGAAAGTCTTGTGTTTTCTCCTTAACTTCTTCCAGGACATGAACACGTGTTTCCTGGGTGAAAGTCTTGTGTTTTCTCCTGAACTTCTTCCAGGACTTGAACACCTGTTTCCTGGGTGAAAGTCTTGTGTTTTCTCCTTGACTTCTTCCAGGACATGAACACCTGTTTCCTGGGTGAAAGTCTTGTGTTTTCTCCTTAACTTCTTCCGGGACTTGAACACCTGTTTCCTGGGTGAAAGTCTTGTGTTTTCTCCTTAACTTCTTCCAGGACATGAACACCTGTTTCCTGGGTGAAAGTCTTGTGTTTTCTCCTTAACTTCTTCCAGGACATGAACACGTGTTTCCTGGGTGAAAGTCTTGTGTTTTCTCCTTAACTTCTTCAGGACATGATCTCTGCTCCCCCTCTTGAAAGCCCTGTGTTTTAGGAGCCAAACATCCCCCCTGACCTCCTCCCTACTAGGATCTTCACTCTCTTATACAGCAGCAGTCAATGTGCTGCTGACTGGTATAAGTATATGTGGAATACACACGACTTTTCATAGCTTTATGTACGAGTGGTTCATGAGAACAGCCTGCATGACTTGACATAACTGCCAGGCAATCATCAGATGATTGATTGTTGGGTAGGTAATCATGATCGGGTTAAAATCTGGTTGAATCTGCACTCAACAGTTCATGTTTCCTGGAAAACTGAACTTGTTATTATTGTTATATAAATAGCACAGAGTTCCCCCAAGTTCACATCTCTCGCTTTGATTCAAACTCGCTGGCTGCAATAAAGACATTATGGAGCGCTGCTAAATCTGCTGAATCGTGTTTTGGGAATGAATCCTCCTCCTTGTCCCACCCGGGCAGTCTTCAACCCAGGGGACCAGGCGCTGTGATGGACAGCCTGTGAGTGATGGACGGAGCCCGAGGCAGAGACACTGCCTCAGTGTGTTCGGACCACAGCCGCTCTGTTCAGGCCCCACGGGGGGCCATCGGGGGCCCCCAGAGCCCCCCGCAACAAATCTCCCAATTGTACTCAGCAACACTGAGCAGAAACATGCCACATGATCTTTATCAGGCTGCCTGTAAAGTAAATACACACCCTGAACATGCATTACCATAAATTATCTCAGCGTATTAGGCAGTGGTGGTGATTGCAGCTAAATGGTTTATCCATCAAAACGCTTGCTGTGTGTGTGTGTGTGTGTGTGTGTGTGTGTGTGTGTGTGTGTGTGTGTGTGTGTGTGCGTGGCAAGGTTATAATAGTTTTAAGGTTTCAGTTTGTCTTTATCTTAGTTTTGACTTTTGGATTTCATTTTAGTTTAGTTTGAGTTAGTTTTCAGAGTGTTAGTGTAGTTTCAGTATCTCAGAAAGGTTTCAGTTCTATACATTTAGTTTTAAAGTAGCTAGTTTTGATAGTGCAATGTAGAATACATACAAACTACATAAACTACATGGTTGGTGAGTGTCCATGATGTTTAATATTTAATCTTGGCGCTACTTTAGTGTTTGTTGTGAAGCGATTACGGCACAAAGTCGTGTCAAGTCCGTTCAGTTTCTGTGGTCCAATGTAACGATGAGAGTTGACGGAAATTCATGCTGTCACCTCTTTTTCAGTAGTGAAAAATTATAGCTAAAAAACTGAAATTGAAATGATTAATTTTATTTTTATTTGCATTGGTTTTTAAACCTGGAAAATATAGTTTCAGATTTTTCTTGAAGATTTTAGTTTTAGTTTTTCACTGCTTATTTTCTTTTTCGTTTTAGTTTCCTATAATAACCCACTGTGCGTGTTCCTTGCCAATATTTATTCAGGTTTCCCCCGAATGAGACCTTGGGGTCCAGGGGTGCGAGATGTGTATGAACACAAGCTGCAAGTGATGTCATTCATTGAGCGCCGTTTCACATTCAGCAATGAATTGGAACAGAAAGCAGTAAGCTCCTTTAATAGCTGCCTTCTTGAATCGTTGCCATCTCTCTTGGAGAATGTGTGTGTGTGTGTGTGTGTGTGTGTGTGTGTGTGTGTGTGTGTGTGTGTGTGTGTGTGTGTGTGTGTGTGTGTGTGCAGCTTTCTTTATTTCCACACACGTTAGCACGTGCTATTACCAGGTCAGTCAGTAATCAGAAATGCCCTAAAACAAGAGAGGTTAAATTAGTTCATTGGATTTTGGCTCGGCCTGTTTTCTGGCGATGATTCGTTATGCAAATACATCGATGCCGAGAGAGAGACGCTTGTTGGTGTTTTTTTTTATTTTGTTGCTTTGTCACTGTGTGGTAACCAAAAGTAAACAAACACATCATCATGCATGCTTAGCCTCCGCTCTGAACCAGGCTGGTGTCCGTAGTTTATGGTGTCATGTCTTCATCTGTGCAGCCTGCTACATTTAACGGCCTGTGAGATACACAAGATGGAAAGAAGCTTAATAAACTTCTACACAGGTTCTGATTTTATATACATAAAATATAATCTCTTTTTCTTCCTCACACCGATTCCACACTTACACTTAGACACTAGGGGCTCTATCTAGCACCGGGCTCAGCGCAAGTGTCTTTGCTAGTTTAAGACCATCGCAGTTGTCAATTTCCCATCCAGCGACCCGCGTCGTTTAAATAGCTAATGCACCTGCACCCATCTGTGGCCCATGGGCGTGCTGGTCTTACAGGGAGGTGTGTTCAGGTGCATTCTGGGGCGTGCTGGTCTTACAGGGAGGTGTGTTCAGGTGCATTCTGGGCGTGCTGGTCTTACAGGGAGGTGTGTTCAGGTGCATTCTGGGCGTGCTGGTCTTACAGGGAGGTGTGTTCAGGTGCATTCTGGGCGTGCTGGTCTTACAGGGAGGTGTGTTCAGGTGCATTCTGGGCGTGCTGGTCTTACAGGGAGGTGTGTTCAGGTGCATTCTGGGCGTGCTGGTCTTACAGGGAGGTGTGTTCAGGTGCATTCTGGGCGTGCTGGTCTTACAGGGAGGTGTGTTCAGGTGCATTGTGGGCGTGCTGGTGTTACAGGGAGCTGTGTTGTTGCTATCTTGAGGCAGCGGAATGTGATCGCTCCATTGACCAACAAAAACCTGGTCTAAAGTCAATAACGCAGCATTTCATTGTTATTTTAACAGAGCATTAGTAACATGCTCCTAGGCTCGTGCACAGCACACACAGACTATGCCTGTTACACACACAGGGACGCACACTATGCTTGTTACACACACAGGGACACACAGCAGCACACACACATGCAGAAGATTACAAATAAAAACCTTACGGTGTAAATCCTCCATCATAACAGCAATGCTCCAAGGTCTAAACGCGCCTGTCTTTTAAAGGGAATGGGAGATGATTGGTTGATTGCATGTTACGCCCAAAACATCTGATTTTATATACATAAAATATAATCTCTTTTTTTCCTGACACAGATTCCAATCCCTGAACTTGCGTATCTGCCGATATTATGGCATGCAATTGTTGTTGTAAACATGAACTAATACCAACAGAGAGTGAATGCAATAGACCTTTATTGACAGTCAGTCATAACAGAAAAAGGACATAAATAAACTTTTTTCTGGACTAAATTACGTGGCATAGGAACGGTGCATAGACTCCTACTCGCCCACACCGATACCAGCATTTTAGGCAGTATGAAACAGCCCCGAAATCCCTATCACCAAACCCACCACCACCAGTACCTTTAGGGTACAGAGATAGACCCTTTAGTTAAAGAGTAAGATCCTTTCTGTTTAACATGAAACAGACCCAAAGTCACCATCACCAAACTCCACCAGACTCCATGTAAATAATCAGGACTTTTAGCGTGTATAGAGCCAGCATATCTCCACCAGACTCCATGTAAATAATCAGGACTTTTAGTGTGTATAGAGCCAGCATATCTCCACCAGACTCCATGTAAATAATCAGGACTTTTAGCGTGTATAGAGCCAGCATATCTCCACCAGACTCCATGTAAATAATCAGGACTTTTAGCGTGTATAGAGCCAGCATATCTCCACCAGACTCCATGTAAATAATCAGGACGTTTAGTGTGTATAGAGCCAGCATATCTCCACCAGACTCCATGTAAATAATCAGGACTTTTAGCGTGTATAGAGCCAGCATATGTAAATGGGTGAATTAAGGGTTTATTTCAACCAAACCAACCTCTTCACACCTGTTGTTTTATCATCGGAGTATACGAACACATGACTATTATTGACTTGAGTAAAGTCGGCCACGAGCAGAGCAGGCGCTTGGCCAGCAGCCCCTATGAACATCACGACTCTTGTGATTCCTGGAAAAACAACTGTGTGCTCATAAATCTTTCAGCTCTTGTTCTCCCGGTTCAGAGCTCTGAGGCGAGCCATTCAGCAGCAGATAATCTTCTAAGTGTGTGGTTATAAGGAAAATAATTCAACACCAAATCCACGCTAAGACGATAATGGCGTTTTGTACCCCTGCACAAATTCAAATAAGCCTCTTAATTATATGAGTTGTACAATCTTTTGGCAAGCGCCTTCTTAGCTGATGAAGTCACTCATACCAGGAGATTAGCTGACTGGGAGGCCTTGGCTTGCTGCTGACCCGTGATGTAAGGAAGGTGAGGCGGGCTAAGGTGCCTTCACGTGCACGCGGACTGCAGGAAAAGACACAATCCAAACCAGGTGTCGGACAGAAAAACAAACTTCCAATCCAAAGCTAACGATTTTCTCACAGCAAAGTGATGATTCAAAATGCAAAAAGTACACTGTGTGCACAAAACGGCAGCAGTGTTATGTCCCCCCCCACCGGTCTGACAGGTTGACAGGGAGGAGGACTGACGAGAAACAAGCAGTAGTCGGACTCTGAAAGGCTCTGTGGAAAGTTCAGCGCGGTGAGGGGAGGAAGGTGCTGGGTGGGCCAAAAGATTCACCTTCAACTCTTGTGTACTGGGTTCACAGTCGGGGTCAGGGAGGGCGTTTAGATCAACATAAGAGTCCTTGAGCTGTTCGTACACCCTCCTCTTCTTCTGATAAATTGTGTGCAAGGTTGAAACTGCAGGCTAGTAAATGCTCTGTTATTCGGTCCACTTCCTGTATTTGGGTCGGCTCGCGTTCTCACCTAAAGTGAAACGAACTCTAGAGCACTTGGAAGCAAACGGAGACCCCCTGTTTTCAGGCAGACCATAGTTCAGGGGTGGAACAAGAAACTGTCAGCATTCGGGGCTCGGCCCAAACCTTCGGGGGTCCATTTACAGCAGCTATATGCACTCTTTTTCAAGCCTTTGGAGAGAAAATAATGCCTAAAAATGTGTACATCATTTAGGAAAAAGATGATTTGATGAAATCATGACAAATAGTTTTACTGTAAGTGATTAATTATGCAACAGACCTACAGTGGACATCGTTTTCCAACTCTTTGCCAGTGCTTCCGAGATGTCACACTGTGTAGGACATCACACTGTGACTGAATGGCAAATTTTAATTCACTTCTTCAGCAGTCGACTACCAGATCTTGCACAGCCTGGGCAGTTGTTCAGTCACATCAGGCTACTGTATCTGAACTGGCTGCAATTTAGACAATCTCCGTCATGCTCCACGTCTCTGGTAATCATGCCATAATTAAAGTATACATTTATTACATATTGACATTTTATTACATAAAACAGCTTTTGAGAAAACATTTGGGGCTGGAGCCCTGGAAGCCACCCTCCTCTCCGCCCCTCCCACAAAACGCTCCAGGGTTAGATTAAAACGGAACAGCTGACTTGAAAAGCATCCTTAGTGTTCGACCTGCAACTACGACAAAAAAATGCATCTATGCTGTTAAAACCCTATAAACAAGTTCCACATAAATACAGAGAGAGATATTTCAGATTTATTAGACTTCATAATTAATGAATCCAGGAGTTTTACTGACCCAAGTGCCCACAAATCAGCCTCTTCAGGCCGAGCCCTGAAAGTTGCCTTTAACCATCAGGTGCTGTTCTCTCAGGCCCCGCACAGTCCCGAGCGGCTGCGTCCTTCGAGCCGCGAAACCCAGCAGGACAACAGCAGCTCAGTGTGCACCCCCACCTCCCCTTCCTGCAACGCCAATTCATCAAGCCGAGCATGACACAAGAACTGCAGCCCCCTCAATGTCAAGGCAATCAGAGACTCAATCAGAGCTGCAGAGCACAGTGGGAACCACACTCCCAACACATGTGCACAGGAGTACCCCGAGGGCCCCAAATCTGCAGAACTAATGAGAGAGAATATATGTGCCGCCCAAGTATGTGCCCTAGAGACTCCTGCAGCAGCGCAGGGACCCAGCACCCTTAGAGAGAAGGAGGGAAAAAAGGAAACGGCTCTCCTGTAATGAAGCTTTAACCCTTTATTCAGAGAGCTTAGCCTTGGAACAAGACCGAACCTGCCTGGACACAACCTTTGGATCCTGGAGGAGGGAAAAACGGCACTCGGTTAACGCTCGGAGGGAACATTGTAGGCGCCTGACTCAAATGAGAGCTCTTAAATAATATTGATGTAAGCCTGGAGAAACACGTGGCCTGATTTAAGATAATGGATGTGCCTCTTTTTTTTTTTTTCTCCTTTAAATTACTCTCAATTATTCAAAAAGAAACATTTCAAGTGAGAAGAACAATGCCTAATTGGGAGTTACCGAGAAAAGCAAACTGTCTCCCATTGTGCCGTTTGCAACTTGCTCTGTCCTACTTTTCTCTGGCAATGTGTGCAACAAAGAAAATGTCAGAAAAAGAAAGAAAGACAGAGAGATAAAAGCTGCCGTACGTGGCGACAAATAGGCCCGATCTTGATGCTCTAATGCTTTTGGTATGCCTCTCCCTGACCTAGAAACAGGGATAAGCATCAGGCTTAATCAGGCAACAAAAATGGCAGCTTGCTCAATGTACACTTATGAATGAGGCTCTCATTATTAGAGGTGCTGATCATCGGAGGGGGCGAGCTGAAAACGGTTCCTTCTCAACTCTTAGATTAGACCCGGCTCATGAATAGTCATAAGGAACCGCACGTCATTCTCATGAACCCTCGACGGTGGTATGAATATTCTAATGAGGCCGGGCTGGTTTTTCTCTCCACAGCAAGCTTCGTCTTCCCCTCATGAATATTCATGAGGGGAGGACGAAGCTTGTCAACGGCGGCACACAGCGCACGGTGCGGGTCAGTTGGACGCAGTGATCCAGCAGCAGCTCCGGCTTAACCAACCATCTGGAGCGTTTAGGGAGCACAATGTGCCACGCCCCCCCCTCCTCTGTTGGTCACCCCCAAAAACATTAAATACAAGATGAATTACATCATTGCTGACCACCATTTTTAAATTCCTGAAGAAAAGACCGCTCGTCGCTCAATTTCTCCTCAATGGAAAGTTGATCGGCTGATCGAACAAACACCTTCTGGGGTTTATCTCGGTCTGTACTTCTTAAACTGAGGTTTGGGGCCCAGGCTGGCTCCTCAGATTGCTTTCCTTCCGGTTCACATAATGATAAAAGTGCCCAAATGTAAGACACTTCATTCACATAGCTTATTAAAAGGAAAAGAGGCCCTTTTCCCTTTCTGTTCACCCTTATTTACATACTCTACACTTACAAATAAAGACATAAAAAATGCACAGCTCTGCAAATTAGGAAAGCTTTTTTTGCACACCTCTTTTGTCGGGCAGGTGCGTAGGATATGATCAAAAGTAGCAGATCAAAAGCTTAGAGAAAAATACAACGTTTCGGTCTCAGACCTTCATCAGGTAAATTAAATTTACCTGATGAAGGTCTGAGACCGACCCTACGGTAACCTCTAAAATGTGTTTCCTGCCACAAGACTTGGCCAATCAGGGAGGAGTTGTTGTTAAATCTGAGACCGCAGCAGCTATTTTAAGCGGTGGAGATGTTCAGACTGTGATTCATCTCCTCACGTATCACACTCTGAGTGTGTGTGTGTTTGTGTGTGTGTGTGTGTGTGTGTGTGTGTGTGTGTGTGTGGTCAGCATCCCTTCAGACCTGAGACACCACAGGCGAAGAGGAATGCCTTTAGTGTGAGTCAGGAGGCATCTGAACAACAACAAGCATCTGAATCAGCCTGTTCTCATCAAGCATTCATGCATATAGCTATGAAAAGTAAAGTAAGTTGTATATATTCCACGTATTTTATTACTGTCTGCAGCACGTTGACTGCTGCTGTATAAGAGCATGAGGATCCTCATAGGGAGGAGGTCTGGGGGGATGTTTGGCTCCTAAAACATTCATGTTCACGTTCAATGTTCATTTTACTGCAAGATTTCATACCATATCGTACGAATTCAATTCAATTTTATTTATAGTATCAAATCATAACAAGAGTTATCTCAAGACAGATAAAGTAAGTCTAGACCACACTCTATAATTTACAAAGGCCCAACAATTCCAGTAATTCCCCCCAAGAGCAAGCATTTAGTGCAACAGTGGTGAGGAAAAACTCCTTTTAGGGAGAAACCTGGGACAGACCCAGGCTCTTTGGTAGGCGGTGTGATGAACAGAGACCGGCTTTTTGAAGCGTGGAGGCTACAGTAGCTGTAATACGTACTGTGGATATATGATCTCAGCACTAGATGGGAGAAATTCCCACACATTGGACTTTTAACGTACAAACCCATCATGAGAATACGTTGTCTGATTGAACACTTGGGGGCTTTCTGAAGAAGGATGAAATGAAGAATGACTGTGCTGCAGTCTTTGCCATATATGGTCACATTTCTCTCCTTTTAAATACTTTTCATGTTTAAATATTTCACTTGCTTTTATATTTGATTACTGTTTTTGTTTGTTTATGAGCAGCTGAAATATTTTAGCAACATTAACATTCCTTTAAAAACTGAAAACACTCCAGATTTGATTCGATTTGTTTTCTTGTGGTTGTGTTTTTCCGTTGCACTTGACTGTTTTAGTTTGTGGTGACACTGTGTTTGCATCTTTGCAGTCTGTGAAACACATTGTTGTCTCTCCCTGAGAGAGAAATGTGCTGGGTAAATAAAGTTTTGCTTAATACTTAATGCTTAATACTGTGTAATATGGATGGAGGCCCAAATCTATCAGGAGAAGTGTAAAATAGATGAAACGTTGCGCATGATAACAAAAGGTAAGTGAGATTGTGAGACAGAAAGTCAAAGTTATGAGATAGTATGTTAAAACAATGAGATATAAAGGCATATTTACCCTGATGTACTTTGTCAAATGTATAATTTACTTAGAATTATAAAATATAAGTCCAATTAATGAGATATAGGCCGCGTTAGGTGTGTTTAGGGCGTGTCCAAATCCACTTTTGCTAGTTTGACGGAGGTAAA
This sequence comes from Perca flavescens, assembly GCF_004354835.1. Taxonomy (NCBI): domain Eukaryota; kingdom Metazoa; phylum Chordata; class Actinopteri; order Perciformes; family Percidae; genus Perca; species Perca flavescens. The sequence continues at coordinate 2,979,578 of NC_041354.1, read as the reverse complement.
AAGGCTCTATGTGCCGGGTGCCTGGTCCTAAAGGGTTGTACTTAGTGTCTTCATTAATCAGAGGTGTGTTTTGGGCGTAACATGCAATCAACCAATCAGAGATCATCTCCCATTCCCTTTAAAAGCTAGGCGCGTTTGGACCTTGGAGCATTGCTGTTATGATGGAGGATTTGCACCGAAATATTTTTATTTGTAATCTTCTGCATGTGTGTGTGCTCAGTGTTTGGAATAACGCCGTTTAAAAGGCAAAGAAGGACTCGGAGCAAAGTCCCCCAAGCAGCAAAAGCTAGATCTTTCTGCCTCACAACAAAAACCTAGGACACAGGCTGAAGTCAACCGTATGACAGGCAGGTGTTAAAAGTATATGTGTCATATAAGTTTATATGGTGTAACTGTTTACTTTTCTTACAAAGATAATACTTGAAGTGCAGGATAAACCTCTTGCTGTCTGTCGACGTGCAATAAATATGGAAAGTTATGTACGTTAAACACCTGTCTGTTCTACTCATTTCAACTGACTTGTGAAAACTGCTAAAAAAAATCCAAATTCTTTGACATATAGCAACTTTGTTTTTTTAAAAGTAACGCAAATAGTTACTTTCCCTGGTAACGAGTTACTTTTATTATGGAGTAATTCAGTTACTAACTCAGTTACTTTTTTGAACAAGTAGTGAGTAACTATAACTAATTACTTTTTTAAAGTAACGTTCCCAACACTGTGTGTGCTGCTGTGTGTCCCTGTGTGTGTAACAAGCATAGTGTGAGTCCCTGTAGGAGCATGTTACTAATGCTCTGTTAAAAAAACAATGAAATGCTGCGTTAGTGACTTTAGACCAGGTTTTTGTTGGTCAATGGTGTGATCACTTCCCGCTGCCTCAAGATAGCAATACGCCCAGAATGCACCTGAACACACCTCCCTGTAAGACCAGCACGCCCAGAATGCACCTGAACACACCTCCCTGTAAGAGCAACACGCCCAGAATGCACCTGAACACACCTCCCTGTAAGACCAGCATGCCCAGAATGCACCTGAACACACCTCCCTGTAAGACCAGCACGCCCCAGAATGCACCTGAACACACCTCCCTGTAAGACCAGCACGCCCAGAATGCACCTGAACACACCTCCCTGTAAGACCAGCACGCCCAGAATGCACCTGAACACACCTCCCTGTAAGACCAGCACACCCAGAATGCACCTGAACACACCTCCCTGTAAGACCAGCACGCCCAGAATGCACCTGAACACACCTCCCTGTAACACCAGCACGCCCATGGGCCACAGATGGGCGCAGGTGCATTTGTTATTTAAACGACGCGGGTGCTGGACGGGAAATTGACAACTGCGATGGTCTTAAACTAGCAAAGACACTTGGGTCGGGCTTTGTGCTGCGCTACGCCGGGTGCAAGATGGGGCCAATAAAGTCAAAATTATAGAATACTAAGTTGAAACAATGAGATGGTGAGTCAAAAATGATACGAAACCAATATAAAATCATGCAATATTAAGTTAAAATGATGCTGTAGTTAGTCAAACTTATGAAATATAAGAATAAGAAAAATGACACTAAGTTAAAAAAAAGTTAAGTTAAAGAGACACAAAATGACTTCATATCTCACAATGTTGACGTAGTATCGCATTTAAGTCAAAATATCTTTAGATATTAAAATTTGTATCACCTCTAACTTATCATCTCTGGTTTTTTGTATTTTCCTGGCATAATTAAGCTTCCATTTTCTTAGTCAAATATATGAAATAAAAGTCCAATTTATGAGATATTAAGTCAAAAGTATGATTAAATATTTCAAAAGTATCACATAGTAAGTAAAAAAAAAAGTATATTTATTTAAAATGACTTCGTATCTCACAATGTTGAGGTAGTATCGCAGTAAAGTCAAAATATTTCTGTCTATTTTCATTTTTATCACTCCTAACTTATCATCTCTTGTTTTGTATTTTGCTGGCAGAAACAGGTTTCCATTTTGGCTCATTTTGTCTGTGGTTTCCCTATCATTCCTGTAAACCTGGAGCACCATACATGTCGTAAAAACCGACTGACTCGTAAAGCTGCCTCTGAATCATGCTGTCAGACTCAGACGGTGGTCTCTTCCCCCTGGAGGACATCATGTATCTTAGGCGAGGGGCTGAACGTGTCCGCTCCAGCCCTCTCTTTAATTTCACACCGTGTGGAAAAGAAACCGAAGCAGACTGACGGGATGGGGATGTGTGGCGGCTTCCAGTTCGAGCTGTGGCTGCTGCTGAAGCCTCGGGTGAAAGAAAATCTGGAGATGTAACATGCATATTTTGATAAGTGCGCTGGAACATTCCAGTCATTCTCCACCATAAACTCAGCGCCGGCCGACGCCCCTCTCAAGCTGAGGTCTCTCCGTCTTCTCTTCAGTCATATTATGGACCTCGTTTGAAAAAGTTTACACTTAGAATAAAATATATAAAAAAAGTCTTTATTGTCACAGAAGCATAGGTGTAGATTTTGGCGGGGAATGCAGGTGATATGTCCCCCCGCCAATATTGAGAAGAGGTAGATTTGTCAACTCTTTAAAAAAATATGAAAGACAACCCACTCCCCTAATAAAAGGAGGTAAAAATAACCGTTCAAGGGGCTCAAAACATGTACGGAAAACAAGAACTGTCTAGGGCCACAACAGGAGCGTGAAAAATAAAGATAGATATATGTAGATTTAAACCGGCTTTAACAACGTCTCGTTATCACACAGATTTGTTGTTAAAATGTACAGTACATGATTGCTAAAAAAAAACATCCTGAAACACGTGTGATATTTTAGATATGCAGAAAGTTTTGAACAATACAGGAGAAGAATTATTTCCTTTACATAAATAAAGACATTTGTACCATAAATTAACACAGAAAAGGCACAAATTGTTGCAGAGAAATTAAGCAGAAGGCAGGAAATGAAGTGTTTGATGCACAACACCCAGACCCCCCCCTCATTTATTATGTGTCCTCTCCAATTTTGAAACTAAACCTACGCCCTTGTGTTGCATTGGATGCAGTCGTCAACAAATGTGCAAAGCAGGTGAATAAATAAATATAAAAGAGCTTCTAAAAGTCACTATAGAAATGAAAGACATTCAAGTAGCACAACATCAAATAATGGATGATTTAGTCAAAAATAAAGTCCTGAACTTGGAGTTTAATACAAGAATAGAATAGAATAACATATCCAAATATTGTCATTATACCCATGTAGAGCGAGATTAAAGCAGCTCCCTTTTTCAGTGTGGTAACACGTACGAAAGAAAAATGTAACAACATGAAATAAAATAAGTAGTGCAAAAGAAAAAAGGTGCACAGTTCTGAGACGCTATATACATGTATAAAAAATAGAAAGATAAATATGGTTCGATAAAATATGGTTTGTATGCAGTGTGAAGTAATGATATTGCACAGTAATGAAATTAAATTGCACAGAATTATCAGTGTTATCAAAAATATCAAATATTAATATTAGGTGGGTAGAAGAAAATCTGGGGGTTGGGCGTAAGATTGTGAGTCAGTGCATGTGTGAGTTCAGAGTGGTTATGGCTTTTGGGAAGAAACTGTTCAAGAATAAATGAGCTGATAGGATAAAAGGACAAGACAAGAGCCACTCTCACAACAAATATGGGAAGACTCAAAAACACAGACATACAAGACATTCACTGCATGATTCATCCTTAAAACTGAAGGAGCTTCAGGTGCATTTATGGCTTTTAGATAAAAAACTGTGTCTGAGTCTGTTTGTTCGTGTTTTCTATGTCTCTGGGGTGAGATGGATCTTTAAGTATGCTCGGGGCAGCAGCAACTGTAAAGACACTTGTATGAAAAGCACTCAGATGTGTTTATGTTTCTGTTTTTGGGAAAAATGCGAGATCACCCACATTACAAGCGACCAGCAGTGGAAAAATAACTCAAATACTTGACTAAAATGTATCAACACCGCAGTGGAAAAATACTCTAATACAAACCAAAGTTCTGCGAATAAATTAGGGTAATTGATATAGAACTAAGTGTGCCGTTGCATAAAAACCTAGTTTTCTTTCAAGTTTCTTGAATAATGGAGGAAATAAAGGAATGTTTACTGCAACATCTAAATCTGCCAAGTAACTCAACATGATAGTTAGTTAATACCTGCTGGTCCTTATGTTCAACATCTTAGCTTAGCGTGTCAGTATATGCTAACATTTTCTAACTACTTGTCAGTAAACATAAAGTCTAGCACACATTTAAATGTTGACATGTTGACGGAAAAGTCAGAGGATCACCAGAGTTATTACAGTTCATCCTGATGGGAACATATCACAGATGATAACCACATTTTATCACAGTCTGTGCAACAGTTGAGAGGTTTCACATTTGGGATCGTCCCGGTGGAGCCAGAGGAAAAGTCACAGGATTGCTAAAGTCATTATAGGACTCATCTTCTGGGCATGTTTTCATGCCAATCCATTGAATATTTGTGGAGTTGTTTTAGCCTGGATGTCACAGTGGTGACCCAACCGACCACTCCACTAATTAAGTTAAAATACCACTACTTCAAAAACATACGCAGTATGTAAATGCAGTATTTGAGTGCATGTTTACTTTGCACAAGACATTTTGACCCAAACAGTACCGTGGAAAAACCTACTTGCACTTATCATGCATAAATTAAACTGTTTTAAAAAGAAGAAACCAATATTAAAAAGTGACCCAAGGACAGTTAAACCCTACCAGTGGCAGGATAATACGACCTTATATCTAAACCGGAGAACGTTTTAATCCTCTCAGGACGAAAGACACACGATATTTGACCAAACTCGTACTCAAAAAGCTATATCACATTATATTATTGATTTACTATTTTAATCATTTCTATAACTTAAAGACTTTGGTAAACTCATTACAAGCACCGAAACAATTCATACAACATATCATGAGTTACACACACAGACACACACACACACACGCACAGACACAGACACACACGCGCACGCACAGACACAGACACACAGACACAGACACACACAGAGACACACAGACACAGACACAGACACACACACACACCCAAGCACACAGACACACACGCGCACGCACAGACACATAGACACAGACACAGAGATACACACAGACACACACACGCACACAGACACACACACGCACGCACACAGACACAGACACAGACACACACGCGCACGCACAGACACATAGACACAGACACAGAGATACACACACGGACACACACACAGACACACACACACACACAGACAAACAGACACACACACACACACACACACACACACACACACACAGACACAGACAACCACAGAGACAGAGACACACACAGACACACACACACGCACACAGACACACACACACACGCACACAGTCACAGACACAGACACACACGCGCACGCACAGACACATAGACACAGACACAGAGATACACACACAGACACACACACAAACACAGACACACACGCGCACACAGAGCCACACACAGACACAGACACACACAGACAAACAGACACACACACACACACAGAGCCCCACACACACACAGACACAGACACACACACAGACAAACAGAAACACACACACACAGATACAGAGCCACACACACAGACACAGACACACACGCGCACGCACAGACACATAGACACAGATACAGACACACACACACACACACGCACAGACACAGACACACACGCGCACGCACAGACACAGACACACACGCGCACGCACAGACACATAGACACAGACACAGAGATACACACAGACACACACACGCGCACACAGACACACACACGCACGCACACAGACACAGACACAGACACACACGCGCACGCACAGACACATAGACACAGACACAGAGATACACACACGGACACACACACAGACACAGACACACACACAGACAAACAGACACACACACACAGACACACACACGCACGCACAGACACAGACAACCACAGACACAGAGACACACACAGACACACGCACACAGACACACACACACACGCACACAGTCACAGACACAGACACACACGCGCACGCACAGACACATAGACACAGACACAGAGATACACACACAGACACACACACAGACACAGACACACACACAGACAAACAGACACACACACACACACACAGAGCCACACACAGACACAGACACAGACAAACAGACACACACACACACACAGAGCCACACACAGACACAGACACAGACACACACACAGACAAACAGACACACACACACACACACACACAGAGCCCACACACACGCACAGACACAGACACAGACACACACACAGACAAACAGACACACACACACAGATACAGAGCCACACACACAGACACACAGATACACACACACACACACACACAGACACAGACAGAGAGACACACACACACACACACACACACACATACTTCAGTCCCTGAAGGTAACACGTACATGACGCTAAACATGATGTTTGTTAAGTCCAAAAGACCTTGCAGTTCACTGTTATTTTAAAACCCTGCTGTCCTGGGTGAAAGTCCTTTCCCAATCGTTTTGGCCGATCGTCCAAAACGAATCCTGTAAACTCGCTGCCTCAAGACGCACTTCTTTGAAACCTGGTCCCAGGGTGAAAACATTTGAAAACGCTGCCCTAGAGGCTTCGTTTGGACATACTTGCGTATCGATGATGTCATCGCCACACCCCTCGACCTATAGCCTTTGACCTCTTAATCCCGCGACGACGTCTCATAACAACAACTTCTTCTACAGTTTGTTTGTATACAGCATGCAAGCTTTATGCGCACGCTCTGCCTCTTCTTCTCTGTGTTTGGTGAATTTCTGTAGCAGACACAGCGCCACCTACAGGCCTGGAATATGAAGTAGCGTGTTGAGTCATTTACAAATGGATCCGTTTGGACTCTAATATTCTTAGGAACGATGCCAGGGAAGATGGGGGAAATAAAAGATAGTTTTGGTACGTGTGGAAACGTGGCCTTTGTTGATCTGTAAATACCTCTCCAAGCAGCCACTATCTGGAACAGGTCAAAGGTCAAAAGCCCTGCCAATAGACACAATAAATATTTATCACACTCATGAAGAAAAAGTCAAAACTGTTCTCCGCTAAACTGTGTAATTAAAAGAACAGCCATGTTTCTGCCTGCTGTTGGACAAGCCTTCAGTCCTTGTTAAAGACTTCATGACGTGTCGTGTCATCTCTATTATCGCTGCTAGCCTCTGGCACATTCCTGCTATTGTAACTAAGAATGGAAACACTTTGTCCAGGAAACACTACTGCTGAATTCCTCCAAAACAAGAGGCATCTTTCAACACCTGGGGTGAAATGAGAGTGAGTAACGGAGCTTCATGAGGGATAATAAGTGACTTTAAACCCTTAATTGAGACACTAATGGCACCTTTTGAGGAGAGAAACCTGTGCATTTGAAGAATTCTAAAGGAACTTCTAGGTTTTCTCAGAAAGTCATGCAGCGTTTTGGGAAACGAAACCTCTCCACATCTTGATTTCTACTCACAACACATGACACTTGTTGATATCCTCTACCTGTGCAAGACCTTGAAATTCCACAGTATGTGACTGCGTTGGTGTGTTCCAGCCGAAGGTTTTCCATAAGCATGTTGAGGCACTTAAAATCATTTTATCCGCTGACACACAGAGCAGCAGATCATCGATGATCCTGAGTTCACTAAACTTCACCTAAAAGTCAAGATATCTGCACAAAAACAGAGCAGGAAGTGAAGTATTTGGGTTCCAGCTGCTCTGTGCAAACCAGAAGATTAACGTTGTGCAAACCAACGACTTAACTTTTTGCCAACCAAAAACATAATTTTGTGCAAACCAAAGGCTTACATTTGTGTGAACTAAACATGTTATTTTGTGCAAATCAAAAACTTAATTTTGTGCAAACCAAAGACTTAATTTTGTGCAATCCAAAGACTTAATTTTGTGCAAACCAAAGACATGTTTTTGTGCAAAACAAAGGTGTAACTTTGTGCAAACCAAAGACTTAAGAAAAAGGGTTTTCCCCTGCAAGTGTTAGTTCATTTAACAAACGTCTGTTTGTTTTTCTGACTTGTTGTAACATGTAATTTACATCATTGGCATCTAGATTTCTTTTTTGGATTATTGGACTTTCAGTAAGAAAACGTAATATATTAATCAAATGCATACATTTATTCCATGTATTTGTCATTTTGGTAAAAAAATATAAATAAGTAAAGTCTTGTCAGCTCACCTGCTGTTTATGCTCAATATGAAGTATTATTTCTAATGTGTTTTTAATTTCACACCCTGTCTGCACAGGCAATCGAGGTCTGATTCGAGGAGGGGAATAACAGTGCGGAGAGCTCCTGTTTGGCTCCGGGCGACAGGTACTGTACCTTGTCACCTACTGTAAATGGATTGAATGATTGATAAATGATTGATAACCGCTCCCGGTCCTGAAACAAATTACATCTGCTACTCATACCCAAAAAATCAGCACATTCAGTCCCGCTCATGTGTCTGTCAGAGCTCACCACACTGTCAAAACACGTAACTGTTTTAGCCTGCCAAACTTCACGACAGCGGTAAGTGTGTGTGTGTGTGTGTGTGTGTGTGTGTGTGTGTGTGTGTGTCACGCAGCATGGCCCCCGGGGCTCCATTCATCAACATTCCTGTGTTTTGTGGTGGACCTGCTGATGCCAAGCAACATGATAAAACAGCTCTCGTGTCACTTAACATTGCCACAAAGTCAGCTCTATAATTGACTAAATCTCATCTTAAGTCCTCTGCACGCTTCGACAGAACGTACTCATCCCTCCGTCGTCTTCTTTTGGATTTCTGCTGAAGAATGTCTGAACTTTGTGGCTGCACTATAAGGCATTATCTAAATCTGTTTTTTACTAAAACAACCACAGCTGAATGTGAAATACCTGCACTTCCTCTAATGGCCCCTAGATGGGAAAACTCAAAACTCAACTTGTTATGGACTTATTGTTCAGTTTCACTTGTTCGAACTTCTAGTTTTTGAGGCAATTATCATTACCTATAAAATACAATAATACAATCTTTAAGGTCGCAGTTTTAAACACGTCGTTAACACTGTGAAACAGTCGCACGGCTATACTGTATCTCTTAATATTCTTTCTTTTTCTTTCACTTTCCTCTAATTCCCTCTCTCTCTTTCTCTCTCTCTCTCTCTCTCGCTCTCTCTTTGTCTCTCTTTCTCTGTCTCTGTCTCTCTCTCCCAGTCTCTTTCTGTGTGTCTCTCTCCCTCTCTCTCTGTCTCTCTCTTTGTCTCTCTCTCTGTCTCTCTCTCTGTCTCTCTCTCTGTCTCCCTCTCTGTCTCCCTCTCATTCCTGAGTAGCAGCAGTCAGTCAGCGTTGTCTTCTCAACTGTCAGATTAAGGGGCGACTTCATTTCACACAATTTAACAACAACATTTATCATGATTTTGTCTGACACTTGGTTTTTAGTTAGCTGCATCAACACAGCAGCACCGAAGAGTTTCCTTGCATGCTAATTGCTAACGCTGCAGCGGTTGTAGTCGATTGCATCTCAATCATTAAGGGTGTGACCCCGCAGGTCAAACACTTGACCCTTGAAGGCCTGCTGAGATTTGCTTAGGTATAATTAGGCCTGTTAAGAGCCTTTGTATGCCTGAGTGGACACACAGAGAGCTCTGCAGAGTGGTCTGTTCTTACTCCCAGCGACATGCACACGATTCTCACAAAGACGCACACTTGGTTTCACAACAGAAGTTCTTAAAAATACATTTTAAAAAGCTGCATTTATATATGTTTATATAGTCGGGAAGGTGACAACCCATGAAGAGACCAAGACGCTTAATCAAAATAGCTGCCTTGCTTGATAACACTTTATAATAACCATCATTGATGAAAAGTAAATCGATAGTTAATTAAACTTTAGTTATCATGCAAATAATGCATTCTCTAATGCTAACTTTTGGTGAATTAAAGAGAAATCTAGAGTTATAGAAGAAAAAGATCCCAAAACCAGAACATTATTTTTTGGGCTTTTCTGCCTTTATTTTGATAGGACAGCTAGGTGAGAGAGAGAAGATATGTTGGAAATCATCACAGGTCAGACTCGAACCCTGGACCTCTGCGTCGAGGCATAAGCCTCTCCGTATAAGTGTGTGCCTGCTTTACCACTGAGCCAACCCGGCCACCACTTGAGCTAAATTTGAATTAAAGATGATGTATTTTCCATCATTAGTGACAGATGTTCTTCCACCGCTTTATATCAAATATAACGTGAGAGCATTAGCCGTCAGCTGATGTCAGCTTCTCTGCTGATAATTATTGAGTTGGGGAACTTTTATGGGCTTCGAATCTAGAAATGTGTCAACACATGTGGGCAAACGTGGCAGAAAACCAGCAGCGTCAGCCGCCCGAGGTAATAACTGGTTGAGGTTTCAAGAAGGAGAAGAAGTCAACTGAAGGTTAAGTATCCTTTGATAAGAAGGAACAACAACAGCTGGCTTTACCGGCGCAATCTTTGTGGTTACACACTCAGCGTGTTGTTGTCTTATTCTTCTGTTTCTACTGATGTGATTACAACATTTTATGGAGGAAAACTTCCAGCTTCTTACACCTTGGGTTGTCTTCCCGTCAACTATGAACTTGTTGGGGCGGCCTCTAGCTCAGCCAGTAAGAGCCCATGTAGGCTGAGTCCTTGGCAGCAGCCTGGGTTTGAGTCCAACCTGTGGCCCTTTGCTGTGTGTCAACCCCTCTCTCTCCCACCTTTCCTTTCTATCCACTGTCTCTATCAAATAAAGGGAAAAAATGCCCCAAAAAAATAATCATGGTCAAAATTCTTCCACTATTTTGATGATTTTTCCACGTTTTTGTCCTTTTTTTAAACGTTTTTTCCCCACTACCACCATTATACTAATATATAAACCACTAATACCAACTTATTCACAGGAGTTTTACACTTATTCTTGGAATTCATGGTCAGTAAATCTCATTTATTAGTCTGGCTATCACCCGACCAAGCTCCATCTTTTAAGATTGAACATTAGTCTGGAGAGTCTGCTCTGTGTTTTCTACTGCACAAGAGGCGTGATCAACGGGCATAGTTGAAATGACTCTGTACGCAATTGGATAGTCCTTCAACCAATCAGAGCAACGATCCGGATGACGTAGCAGCGACAGCGGCATCAACGGGTTGCTGCACTTCGGTGGCCGCCATGTTGAATGTCAAAAAGAAGCTGCTTGGTTGCTTCTCTATCGTCATTGTGTCAAACCCGCCAATAGCGCACCAGGTGGATAAGCCAGTTTGTGATTGGTTCCCGCTGATTTGTAATGGAAGCAGGATAGAAAGATGTACTGGTTTCCAGCCTGAGCTACAGGGAGAAATCAAACCACTGGCAGATTGGGCTGGGGTTACCCATTTTACTCATTTATATGAAATTATATCTAATTTTTGAGTTGGTAAAAAGCAGAAATTATGATTTAAGATCAGAGGATGTTGAGAGCATCACCGACTGGTTGATGTGGAAGTTTAGTCAGGATACCGTTTTGAAACCATTTAAATATTTCTATAAAATCCTATAAAACTGAATAAAAGACCCAAAATTCAATGAAAGTAGTCATTCATTTTACTTGAGGATAGCGTTGAATGAAACCATCACCATGTAATTTTTGGGGCAAACTTTAATAAGGGGTCAAACTTAAGTTGAGGAGAACAGGAGGGTTAAAAATGAATATTTTCAACATGACATCATGACTTCGTGTAAACATACACGCCACTTTCCTAAAGCCAAGTGGCGTGTTATCTGGACGGATTTTGAGCTATCCGTGTGTATGTCTACGCCAGTGGTTCTCAAACTTTTTTCAATAATGTACCCCCTGTGAAATATTCTCTGTGCCAAGTACCCCCCTGACCAGCGCAAAGCATTTTCTTTTGGGAAAAAAAAACCTCTGTATAAAGAGGTAGTACATTACAGCGCTGTCTGATTTACTAAACAACAACTTTGTAACTGAAAAACATTTATACAGGACTTTAATCTCATGTACCCCCTGCAGTGCTCCAAAGTACCCCTAGGGGTACACGTACCCCCATTTGAGAAACACTGCTCTACGCAGGCGTACACAGGCGTTGATAAACACGCTAAAATCCGAGTTATCGTCACCTTCCTGAAATAATTGCCTAAGTCATTTTTTCAGGTTTTTCAGAAAACACAAAATATAAAACGGCCTAAGTCACATGCTTGACATAGGCAATTATACTAAAGGTGTAGAATCACATGACCTGTTCAACTGAGGATGTAGGCAATTTTACCAGAGGTGGCCAGCACCATGAGGAGATGATTTAAGCAACAAAATCATTTTTGTTAAAAAATGACTTTGGCAATTATTTTAATGAAGGTGACGTTATGCGTCTTGATAACACGCCAAAAATGGCATACGAATTGCCGTGTCATACATACGCCACTTCCTGAGATCAGTCTGGTATTTTCTAGTTTATTCGCTGCTCTGTCTATGTGAATGTAATTGTTAGTAGCAGCCCTAATAAAAAATAACCAAATTTATTTATATATCTCTCTACAGACAGACCCAGACGGTTGTCTTTACAGCATAAAAAAAGCATCAAAAAAAGACATTTTTTCACCATTATCTGACATTTTAACTTAACTCTGATCCATTAATCCAGAAAATAATTGTTAGTTGCAACACTAACTGTACGCATCAATTAGAAAGTTGAAGTTTGGTCAACTTTATGGTAATGAGCTATGACGCGGTTCAGCGGCAAACGACCAGCAGCCAATGGGAATATAGACATCCTTCGCGCTGGCTGATCCCAGAGAAATATACGATGTAAACTTTTGTTCCTACCAAAACATTAGTTCAGAGAAAATGGAGGAAAAGCTCTGCATCGCTGTTGCTGGGTTCTCTATCATTTATGATATGACTTTGTTTGCGGATAGGGACCAGTTAAAAAGAACGAGGCATGGGATAAAATAGCTGGGATAGCTGGTGTCTCTGGTGAGTTGGTGAAGTGCGTGATGTTTTATTATTTAAGTATGTCTGCTAGTCTTCCTTGCTTGATGTAAATGTCCTTTTTTTTGGCGGCCAGAGCTTCTTTTGCAGCTCAAGTCGGCAGAGGTGTGTGTATGTACAGCAAAGGAACTGCTCTCAAGACCCACAAACAAATCCATATAATTGGTAATAAGAAATTTATTTTTCAACAATTACAAAGAACAAAATATTTCAAAAGCATAATTATATGTTACACAGTAGACTGTACAGGGGATCAGATGGCATGTGCTTCACTCTAAATGACTCCGTAACGAGAGCTAACAAAATAAAGAAGAAGAAAGAAAAACTATTTAAGTAATTTGATGAAAAAATATGAAATATTCCATGTCTAGGTACAAAATAGAAAAGAGATTAAGCTGATTATGGACTGATATTATACCCTGATACAGTGTTTAGGCCTCTTTTAACTGTCACAAAGTCATTTACAACAACACAAACATGACGGCGTTGCCATCTTTCAATAGCTAACCCTCTTGGCCTCTTTGGTTCCATGATTAGGTATAATACATTTGAACAGAACGCAATTTTGCTTCTATAAAAATAACTTTTTCAATGGCAGTTTATATATCTATTTATTTTATTTTATGTATTACTAGTCACGCAGCTCCCCAGTGCAAATATTCTAACAACCGTTCGCTTTGAAGAATGAGCGAAAGATTACAGCGGCAGGCCAAGTCGGGGTCGAGCGTCAGACAGGAGACTTCTCTTCAAAGTAACCTGGACCTTATGTTCCTATGTTTCTGTGTGTAAGGGACTGATGGGAACAACAATCTTTGAAATTGGTTTAGTATGAAGCGAAAAACGCTGCAGCAGGCAGCCAACAAAACCATTTTTTATGTGTTTTTGCCGCTGACAGACTCAGATTATTATTATGTGTGACAACATTATGAAAGGATCCCTACAGAGAAAGACCTTTTAGTTAAAGAGTAAGATCCTTTTAGTTTAACATGAAACAGCCCCGAAATCACCATCACCAAACTCCACCAGATTCCATGTAAATAATCAGGACTTTTAGTGTGTATAGAGCCAGCATATTTCCACCAGACTCCATGTAAATAATCAGGACTTTTAGCGTGTATAGAGCCAGCATATCTGCACCAGATTCCATGTAAATAATCAGGACTTTTAGTGTGTATAGAGCCAGCATATCTCCACCAGACTCCATGTAAATAATCAGGACTTTTAGCGTGTATAGAGCCAGCATATTTCCACCAGACTCCATGTAAATAATCAGGACTTTTAGCGTGTATAGAGCCAGCATATCTCCACCAGACTCCATGTAAATAATCAGGACTTTTAGCGTGTATAGAGCCAGCATATCTCCACATGTAAATGGGTGAATTAAGGGTTTATTTCAACCAAACCAGAGTGGTGATTGTTGGAACAGTGGAAAGATTAACCAAGACAGCTTTTGGAAGTTTGATTTAGTTTCTGTCCACATTGAATGAAGTGTATTTCACGATGATAAAATTACTGATTATTTACATGGAGTCTGGTGGGTTTAGTTTTTATGTTAAACTAAAAGGATCTTACTTTTTAACAAAAAGGTCTATCTCTGTAGGGATCCTTTCCATAATGTTGTCAGACACTTATAATAATGATATGAGACTGTCAGCGGCAAAAACACAACTTTTAGTGGACGGAAATTAAAGGTGCGCATTTGCCCTTTGTTGTTAGATTACAGTTTGTTTTGTCTTGCTTATTCCTGCACCAGTTTCAAAGATTGTTGTTTCCATCAGTCACTTAGACATAAAAACCAAGAAAATAGGTTTCAGGTTGGACCTTTTAAATGTGTAACTGGTAGCGGTGAAGCCTGGGAATGAGAGACGAGTTTAATGGACTCGTGAAATAACCTGAAAATATCAAAGTGATGTCAAAGTGACTGAAACTGTGTCTCAAAGTGTGTTTCGGTGCCGAACTGGGAACTCCACTGGGACCCATTCATTTAGACTCCAAAATGCATCCACATCTGGGTCAAAGTTAGCCCCAGTTAGCCTCCTTTTATATTTCAGTGGTTTCAATTGATCATTACATAAAGGACGGAAAACTAATCTTTTAATTTCGTTATTCAATAACACTGATTTAATCTATTTTGTCCTCTGCACAATAAAGCAGATTTCCCAGAACAAGCTGCTCTATTTCAAACAAACATGGCAATGTGACAAAGAAACATCGTTGTATTATTTTATAAACTCTACAACAATGGTTCCCAACCTTTTTTAGGCTTGTGATCCATCCAAAACAAAGATATGTCCACTTTTTATAGGTTGTATAAGTCAACAAGTTCTCAACAGTTCAACCAATACGTGATTATTGTGATTATTGTGATTATTGGATGGGTTTGTTTAAAGATGTACAATTATCCTGTGTATTTCAAGAAAAGAATACCATTATTTAGTATAGTTGGGAACCATTACTCTTTAGATTTTGTTTTCTTATACAAGATGGACGGAGAGATGTGTCACTTTCCAGCTGCCATCTTTGTTGGAAATTTAGCAGCAATCTTTTTCCAACCCTGTGTCCTAATAATCACTTTATACTAATGCAACAACAAATATATTTAGACAGAAATGTGATGCGACAGATATAAGGAACTTTGAACGTAACGTTTTCATGGACTGGAATAAAACATGATCCAGAAATGATATATTTAGCTTTATCATCTGAGAGATGATAAAACAGCTGACATGTTGGCATTTATGGAAAATAGTCCTTGTCATTGTGTGTGCGTGTGTGTCTGTCTGTCTGTGTGCGTGTGCGTGTGCGTGTGTGTGTCTGTGTGCATGTGTGTGTGTGTGTGTTTCACACGCGTTTACTTGTTGTCGTTAAAAATCTGTTTTAAAAATTCCAAAGACTTTAACTTAAAATCTCATTACTTTGATTTTAATATCTTCATTTCGGTTAGTTTAGCAAATATATTTGGCAAAAAACATTAAGTAGAATATAAGCGTAACTTTCAGGAGACAGGGTTGATTTTTCTTTCCAACGGAGAGAAGACTTGTCAACAGTTGCAGTTTTTTCTTTTATAACTTAGACTTTTGACTTGACTGATCAACTCTTTCTGTCGCAGTTCAAGACATCATAATCTACCAGAAACACATAGTCAATCACTAACAGAAACTCCTCCTGCCTCGTATCCAAAGCCCAAACTGCCCCTTTTTGCCACACTTACATTTACATTTCAAGTATTGAAATGGAAATTGGTAAATAATATACATTGCATAGCTCATGCGGCACTTATTTCTTTTAGAAGGACTGTGGGCAAATGGTGCGCCACCGAGGGCTCGTTAAAGGCATTTTTTAATCTGCAAGTGCTATCAAAGTGTGCGTCAAGGAAGTGCGAAGTTGCACGTCACTAAACTGAGCAATATGGCAACTTTTCACTTTCACTGACCGGGTTTTTATTTTGATTTGATTTGGAAGGATTTTCTTCCACGATCCAAACGTTACCAAAAACAGATAAATGTGTGGTAATTCCTGATATTCATTTCACCATTTCCACGTATGCAAAGAGTATTTGTTTGGGGTTGTACGTGACGTATTGTACGTGTACTTATTGAAATCTTAAGATTCCAGTTGGGGGGGGGAGGCTACATCTACACTACTACGTTTTCATTTTTAAGCAGCTTTTTGAGACAAAAAACGATTTCTGTCCACACAAGAATTTTAGCTTCAGTAGCGGAACTAATATGCGTCCATATTAATGTGTCTGACAACACATATCACATGACCGTTCACACACACACACACACACATACTGGGCATGTCTGGGATTGTCTGGCATGTGCGCGCTGGTGTAAACAGGAAGCAGATTGCCTGACGTTACTCTGCGGTTTAAAATCATGGATGTAAAAGTAGAACATACAGAAACTACTTTGGAGAAAGGGCAACAACGGTGAAAAGTAAGAGCAGGGATTAATTATCTTGGAGCAAGGACGAAGTTGAACTGTTACTGGAAGGTCTGTAAGCTACCTAACCGATTAGACTGACTGACATGTGTCGTCGTTTCCAAATGTCTCCCATTGTGCCCGTCCAGACTACAAAGCAACCCCGGAGTATGCAAACCAAAACGGGGACAGCAGTGTTTCCAAACGTCTCCGTTTTAGAGAATCGGAAAGGATGAAGTAGTGCGGACGAGAGGCGTAACGCGTAGTAGTGTAGATGTAGCCTAAATCATGATCTCAAACTATTTGCCCCCTCCCATATATCTTGTGGTAAATCTTTGAACCTGAAGTTCGTATCGCAACATCCAAATCAAACTGTATTAAATCTGAATGGTTTATAGCGAGCGTCAAAGTACTTAAAAAGATATAAATTTGAGGTATAATTTGGTGCTTTTGTAATTTGAGGCGAGACATTGTTCCAAGGGAATCAAGTAATTTGAGGTTGCAAGTTCTTAGATTTAAGGAAAATTGAGAGCAGAAATTACTTATTATTTGAGAAATGGATTCATAATTTGCAGACAGGAGTTGAGAAAAAAACAGATAAGATCTGAAGAAATCCCATAACAAGTCAGGGTCACCCTATAAAAAGTTAAAATACTCTTCCAACTTTTAGAAACATGCAACAGTCCGTCCTCAACAATTAACATAATGAAAAGAGAAGAATCCAGAGCTGTGAAGAGATCGGAAACAACCTCCAGGGAATTTCGGGTGTGACACTTAACATTCCCACTATAGCTTTTAGTTAAAAGGATTATTTCACTGTTTATTGACTGTGTCAACCTTGTTGAAAAGTCTCTACAGATTGTGTTTTTCAGTGTCCATCCGTTTTTTGGAATGCGTCCAAAAGTTCGTATCCACTCGTTTTATCGTGGAACAAAGTTTCTCTAAGACGTAGTGTGAATGGCCAGAAGTGCTGTATGTTGGTGAAGTTTGACTGATAACATTTTTTCAGTGCTTGTCCCGTTTGTTTGCACACGATTCTCTTGCAAAAAGAGGCATAGTTGAATCACCCCGATCTTCTTTGTGACTCATGTAAGGCTCCTCTGGAGACGTTATTTTCACGCTCAAGGTTGGGTTTACGTTCTACACATGAAGAGTTTAATTCCAAAACTTCTACACAAGTGGTACCTACTCTAACAACGTGACTGATAGCAGGGAATTACATCAACTGATGCTGCTTTGTAAAGGCTAGTAGGTTACATAAGTCTTAGCAAACCAGATCCTCTCTATCTTAGAGATATTTAACGAGGAACTTCAGAGATTGATTGTTTTTCCAAAGTGGATTTTTAAAGATTTGGAAGAGAACTCTTCACGTCCCTTTGAAGGAGACTGAATCGTTTCTACACAGAAACAGTTTTATAACGAAATACATCAACAGACATAAATATATATACAAGTTTTTGTGCAGGCATACATGAGGGTGTGTAGATATGTTTGGATGAGATTGTGTGTGCTCATGTTTTCTCCATCTTCCATAAATATTCTGTTTCTATATTCATTTTGTTGTCGTTGTATTATCGTGAATCTGTTTGCAGTTTTAAGTTCTTCAGTTCCACCTTAAATAAACGGGTAGTAAAACATACTCAAGCGCAGCCACACTCTTCAACGATCATGTTGGGAACGTCCCGCTTGACGATGTTGTACTCGTCGTCGAAGTAGAGCATGGACATGGTGCTGAGCTTGGTGGGGATGCAGCACGAGTTCATGGAGCCCGGGCTCATCCCACGCATGCGGTACTGGTTCACCACCGCTGTGTGGAAGGACGAGGCCGACCCGGGCACGCCCGCCATGTAGGCCGGGCAGTTCCCTTCGCAATAGTTCCCGTAGTAGCCCGAGGGGGCGATGATCCAATCGTTCCAGCCGATGAGCCGGAAGTCTATGTAGAACTGCTGGCGACAGCACAGGCTGCTGCTGCCGTCGCACTCCAGCCCCCTCTTGCGGATGCGGTGTTTGTTTTCGACTTGTCGCGCCTGCACCACCAGGAACGGCCGGTGAGACTCGTCGTTGTGGTTGAGCAGGATCGGCACGACTCCTTCCGCCTCGCAGCCGTCGCAGCGCACGTCCAGGTTCTGGCGACGATCGCCCTTCTCGAACACCAACCGCACGGCATCCGTTAGCGCGAAGGTGTGCCAGCCGCTGCGCTTCAGCTCCACGCGCTTCTCCACCAGGTCCCACTTGCTGCCGAGGCCCGGCTCCTGGTAGTACACCTTCACCGCCACCTTTCGCCGGGAGCGCACCTCCGAAGGAGGCAGCGGCAGCAGCTTGAAGTAGAGCCAGAGCGTGGCCTGCGTCACGTACAGGTTCTGGTTCCCCTCGCTGGAGATCAGGAAGAACAGGCTGGACTTGGACGTCACCATGTCATCTAAAGGGAGAAAAACACAGTGACACATAGACGGATTCATTATTAATAAAGTAACACTTGAAAGACTTTGAATAACCACCATAAACTGAGCATCTGTAAGAACTAGGGCTGGGTTCAAATTATCAATGCATCTGTAAGAACTAGGGCTGGGTTCAAATTATCGATGCATCTGTAAGAACTAGGGCTGGGTTCAAATTATCAATGCATCTGTAAGAACTAGGGCTGGGTTCAAATTATCAATGCATCTGTAAGAACTAGGGCTGGGTTCAAATTATCAATGCATCTGTAAGAACTAGGGCTGGGTTCAAATTATCGATGCATCTGTAAGAACTAGGGCTGGGTTCAAATTATCAATGCATCTGTAAGAACTAGGGCTGGGTTCAAATTATCGATGCATCTGTAAGAACTAGGGCTGGGTTCAAATTATCAATGCATCTGTAAGAACTAGGGCTGGGTTCAAATTATCGATGCATCTGTAAGAACTAGGGCTGGGTTAAAATTATCAATGCATCTTTAAGAACTAGGGCTGGGTTCAAATTATCGATTCTCCAGTTAAAGTCTTTGTTTAATGATCTGAAATTGTTTTTTTTGAGCTTTTAAAGGGGAATTATGCAGTTTTTTTTAGCTGAATTTAATTTAACTGAACAGCTTCGGAGTCATTGGAATGATTATGTGACTTTTTTCGGGTTGAATGGTGGTCGTCTCGCTCCCCCCTAACGCTTGTGAGCGGGAAAAACCACCCTTGCAACTTGGCGTCAGGAAGTATCACGTGATATCAGGTCTCGCAATGTAACGAATTGCTTCACAGCACTGCACACATATACGCCAATTCAGGAACCTCTATAGAGAAACCTGTAGGGGGGAGCTCTATAGAGAAACCTGTAGGGGAGCTCTATAGAGAAACCTGTAGGGGGGCTCTGCAGAGAAACCTGTAGGGGAGCTCTATAGAGAAACCTGTAGGGGAGCTCTACAGAGAAACCTGTAGGGGAGCTCTATAGAGAAACCTGTAGGGGGGGCTCTATAGAGAAACCTGTAGGGGGGCTCTATAGAGAAACCTGTAGGGGAGCTCTATAGAGAAACCTGTAGTGGTGGGGCTCTATAGAGAAACCTGTAGGGGAGCTCTACAGAGAAACCTGTAGGGGAGCTCTATAGAGAAACCTGTAGGGGGGGCTCTATAGAGAAACCTGTAGTGGTGGGGCTCTATAGAGAAACCTGTAGGGGAGCTCTACAGAGAAACCTGTAGGGGAGCTCTATAGAGAAACCTGTAAGGGTGGCTCTATAGAGAAACCTGTAGGGGAGCTCTATAGAGAAACCTGTAGGGGGGCTCTATAGAGAAACCTGTAGGGGGGAGCTCTATAGAGAAACCTGTAGGGGAGCTCTATAGAGAAACCTGTAGGGGGGGCTCTATAGAGAAACCTGTAGGGGAGCTCTAGAGAAACCTGTGGGGGGGCTCTATAGAGAACCTGTGGGGGGCTCTATAGAGAAACCTGTGGGGGGCTCTATAGAGAAACCTGTGGGGGGCTCTATAGAGAAACCTGTAGGGGACCTGTAGAGGGTAGGGGGAGCTCTATAGAGAAACCTGTAGGGGGGCTCTATAGAAACCTGTGGGGAGCTCTATAGAGAAACCTGTAGGGGAGCTCTATAGAGAAACATGTGGGGGAGCTCTATAGAGAAACCTGTGGGGGGCTCTATAGAGAAACCCGTGAGGGGGGAGCTCTATAGAGAAACATGTGGGGGAGCTCTATAGAAAACCTGTAGGGGGCTCTATAGAGAAACCTGTAGGGGAGCTCTATAGAGAAACCTGTAGGGGAGCTCTATAGAGAAACCTGTAGGGGAGCTCTATAGAGAAACCTGTATAGGGGGGGGGGGGCTATAGAGAAACCTGTAGGGGGGCTCTATAGAGAAACCTGTAGGGGAGCTCTATAGAGAAACCTGTAGGGGGGGCTCTATAGAGAAACCTGTAGGGGAGCTCTATAGAGAAACCTGTAGGGGGGCTCTATAGAGAAACCTGTAGGGGAGCTCTATAGAGAAACCTGTGGGGGGGCTCTATAGAGAAACCTGTAGGGGGGCTCTATAGAGAAACCTGTGGGGAGCTCTATAGAGAAACCTGTGGGGGGGCTCTATAGAGAAACCTGTGGGGAGCTCTATAGAGAAACCTGTGGGGGAGCTCTATAGAGAAACCTGTAGGGGGGCTCTATAGAGAAACCTTTAGGGAGCTCTATAGAGAAACCTGTAGGGGGGAGCTCTATAGAGAAACCTGTAGGGGGGGCTCTATAGAGAAACCTTTAGGGGAGGTCTATAGAGAAACCTGTAGGGGAGCTCTATAGAGAAACCTGTAGGGGGGGCTCTATAGAGAAACCTTTAGGGGAGCTCTATAGAGAAACCTGTAGGGGAGGTCTATAGAGAAACCTGTAGCAGCAAAAAGCCAGAAAACAGAAGAAAAAAAATGGCCCAAACTGCATAGCGCCCTTTTAATATATGTCTTTTTACCATGGATGTATAAGTAAAAAAAAGTACTTCTAGCAAACTTTTTGAGGGTCACTTTTTCTTAATAACATAAGTTAATAACTTAAGTTAAACATGAACCATGTGCATTATAAAACATATTTGAGAGTTACTTTTTGCTTGTAGGGTGGATGCAAGTGGGGTGTTTTCTAAAAAGCCCTGAATATTTAAGGTTTCTAAAGGCATCTAATATAATTAGCTAAAAGTTCCCCACATTTCCTGGGCATTGTTGGGGATCTTTGCTTTGCGATTAGAGCAGCCCAGATTATTATAGGATGGATTCAAATGTAGCAGATTTGTCAGCTAAACATTCAGTAAAACTCCAGAGTGTAAAAAAAAAATTGTCTTCACTCAGTTCAGGGTGGCAGCACAGATCCTGCGGACTGTGACAGGAAGGCGATGGGCGCAGGGCCACTTGGCCTCCGAATTGGCCTAAATATGAGAAAGGGGGGGGGGCTGGGGGCTTAAGAGAGCGGCACACAAAGCTTCAAAGGCATTGCATTGAATGCTGCTTGAAAATGAGATCTTATGGAGCCTAACTGTCCTCACAATGAGGCCTGAGAGCGTGTCGCAGGGCCAGGCAGTGCGGGAGAAGCAGCAACAAAACTGGAAGAATGAAGACGCAAGAGAAACCATTTACATGACATTAGCTGCTTCTCAGAAGCCGTGGCCGCTGCAACCAGCAGACTGCAAATGGTCAGAGGCTTTTTATTTCGGGGACCATCAGCTCGTTTGTGGAACGATTAAAAGGTTTTGGAAGCAAGGCGACCGAGGGATTCAATGCCACAATCTGAAATTCATTCAACATCTTTCTTAGAGATAAGTTTCTACAGATTAATCCTTTCTGTTTCCCCTGCAACTTTCCCACAACTAACGAATACCACAAGTGCTTGAACTAAACCAAACATGAAAGATGCATTTGCTTCATCTCTTCACTTTCATTGTGTGTCTTTCGGCAAGCCAGTGGTCCCATTAAGGAAGGATAAAGTTTTGATGTTGAGCCGAGACATGTAAATACCCTGAGAGTTCTCCTGGGTAATTGATGGTTTGATGAAACAGGACTAGAAGCTCCTTAATTGACTGTGTTTTACATTTTAGGTACTTTATCTTGAGGTGCTTACAAAGCTTTCTTTTTTGATTAAGACGTGTGTGATATGTTGGTATAATCCAGGTTTTAGAAGCATTCTTTGGACATGTATACAGCACATTCAGTTTGCGACAGTTTTCGGCATCTTGCCTGTTAACGGTTTAAGGCCCAAAAGAAAAGCCCACATTTCTAGTCGGAAGGAGAAACAGCTACTTTTAAACATTACGAAAGACGTGTTCTTGAATATGAGCAAACATCGCAACGCAAACCTTTTGAAGAAGGTGGTTGAAGGAATGAAAGAGGGAGGCTGTGTTCATGCAGCTGAACAAGTCCACCACCGCTGGAAAACTGGGAAAAAAATCCTGTTTTGCACGGCTGAATGTAAACGTGAATATTAGTGGAATATTAACTTTTATTATCTGTGTAAACAACAATGTCTTTTTTAGAATAAGGAGCAAAAACTAGATTATTATGTGCATGTAAACCACCTGGTACCTCTAGCTTTGAGACCAGCTGTCTCGCATCACTTTCTGCTTTTGTACTAAGGAAGTACCAGAGCTAGAGAGATGCCAGGAGAACACGCGCTGATTGACAGCTGTCAGGTGATGAAGATGAGTCATTCGTCATGTCTGAACCTCGTGAACTCTGAGAGCAGACCCAGAGGAAATGAGATTGACAGTTAGTGGGAAATCAGAGCGAAAGAGGACGCAGAGTTCAGCACATGAACTTGAGATTTTTTTGCTGAAACACAGAACACGTCCTATCTGTGTATCTGAGGAAAAGACCAACCAGGCATCACAAAAGCTTCCACGCGTGTTGCATTCATACTACAGAAATGTACACAAATGCTATTCAAAGTTTT
Source organism: Perca flavescens (assembly GCF_004354835.1). Lineage (NCBI taxonomy): Eukaryota > Metazoa > Chordata > Actinopteri > Perciformes > Percidae > Perca > Perca flavescens. The sequence continues at coordinate 2,955,754 of NC_041354.1, read as the reverse complement.
CGAGGGAGCATACTTTGTTGGTGATCATCAAAGCGAGCCTCGACGTGCATTACCTCATCCATCACAAGACGAGGTAATCTCTGAGTCATTACTCAGCAGCAGCTTAGATGTTGGATCAGGCTGCTTCAGATTAGAGCGCCGTTGTCGCCCAGGCGAGATAAAAATCAAGAAGTTAAGTGCCTACAAAATGAAAACAAGAGGTTAAGATGAGCTGCAGGTGCAGATTTTTGCAGGTCTGTCAACAAGTACTCAATCAAACGTGACATAGCTCACTTATTGCGAACTGTCGGGATCAAGGCAACATCTCAGATGCCTGTAATGTAGATATAGACCAACGGAGGAGTCTGATCAAGTCCGCTGAATGGCACTGGAGGCTGTCGGGGAGTGGTCGTCTCACAATGAGTTTGAGGAGGATAGTTAAATGACGGTTTGAGAGAGAATTAATTGGTCACAGATCACCAGCTGCGTTGTCTGAGATGGTAATGAGATTTTTACATGAACTCCAGGACAAGATAACACTCAAAGACAGAAAGAGGTGGAGGACAAGGACCACAAATGTGAACTAGTAATTGATATTTAGTGGTCAGAAAGTGTTTTTGAATGACGTGATCATTGGAAAAAGAAAGACAGCAGCTGCTCTAACTGGCTTGCTGGGACATTGGGCAAATATTTAGGTCTTACATTTGTTTCCGGTGAAAAGTGTTTAGCGCAGAATGACAGCAACAGACAGACAAATAGACAGATAAAGAAGCCGCACTGTGTTGCAGCATAGATTGTGTAACATGCGAGTTACCCCGGCTTCCCGTGTGAGTGTTTATAATGTCGTAGTTAAAAGCTAAATTTAGGCTTAAATTAAGCTTTAAAACCAGACTTCAAACAGAAGTTTTGTCGACATTTCTGCATTTGTGTGTGATCTTTACTGGAAATCTGTGGCTACAAAAAGGATGACTCTCTTCTGTTTTTTAGGCCAGCTTTGCCACAACGCAGTGCTCGAGCAAACAGAGAAATGGAGAAGTGACGTGCATGATATCCTTGTTGTTGAAATGGTTAAATGTGGTGGCTATTAGGACTGGACTTCCTTCTCTTTATTCAAAAACAGTGAATGATTTAGGGGGGATCATACCGGGCCGCGCTGACAAAAACACACTAAAACTTAAATATATAAAAACTACAACTCAACTTTTCTTAAAAACTGAAACTAATCTAAATCTAGCAAACACACACACACACACTGTGAATTCTAATGGGGTGCCAGGCTGCAGGGTTCAGCCCATCAATCTGCATTCAGGCCGCGCGACGGCCGACACAAAAGCTCTGACCTTATACTGAGGGGACTGATTCAACACTGCCATGTCACACACAGACACACACACACACACACATGAACACACAATATTCTGGATGTAGATGCATGTATACGCCAACGCAGACACTTGGAGTGGACGGACACACGTGGGCGAAGCAGGTGGTGTCGTTGATCATTTTCAGCTTCTTTTCAGCCGTGCCTGAGTAAATTGTTCCTCTGAGCCTTGTCTCCGTGCCATGTCCCCGCTGACAGGCGCTCTGCTCAGGGCCCGTAACGCAGCCAACTGGCAGGCGCACTGCGCCGAGGTGGAAGGTCTGCAACACAGCAGCCACAGAGAGAAACATTCTGAAACTAAAAGGCTCTCAGCGGGGAGCGAAACCTCCGCCGACACCGAGCAAAGCTGCCCAAGTTTATGTTTGTGTGTGCCCAGGGTTTCTAGGAAAGTGAACACAACACTGGGGTGGAAGTCAGGAGTCCCAGATGTCCAATGTTCTCTCCAGCACACGAATGCAGCATGCTTAAAAAACAGCTCTTTCAGCTCTCCATCCACCAAAATACATTCATAACTTCTGCATTTCTTGGACTTTGGACAACTTTGTTGTTGGAAAAACTTGGAAACATCCTCTTTCCAAGTTTGTTGACAGACTTAACGAATGTAAAGCTGTCTCTAAACTCTGTAAACAGCAGGATTAAAGGATACCAAATGCAGCAAAATCCATGCTTAAAAATCCAAATTATTATCAGCTTTCCATTCACCAAACTACACTCAAATGTTTTGCGATTCTGTGATCGATAAATCTATACGATAACATCCTGTTTCCAAGTTTTTTGACATAAAAACTGCACAGCTGCCTGCACAATCCCACACTTTAATGTTTCTTAACTCTCTCAAGAGCTTTATGTGACTTCAAGGGGGCAAACCGACATATGATGACACCCCAGGACTTGTTTTTATAGTCAGTGTACAAGCGCAGAGTGTAAAAACAAGTATTAATACAGCTTTGGGAATTGCAATATTCAACCATGCAGGTATGGCAGCTGTTTGCACAGCCTGTGCTTTTATTTTTGGCGGGTTTTCAAGCCCCTGTATCAACATCTGTTCAACATCAGCATTTTCCTTGGGTTGTTTCTCATTCAGTCAGTATAGACACACACACACACACACACACACACACACACACACACACACACACACACACACACAAGCAGAGTGCCAGGTTCACCAGCTATGCATCAAATAACATTTCAGATACTGAGTTTCAAAGTTCAACAAAGTGTCCTGCTTCATTTCAATGAACCTGCAGAGTCCAAAAGCCCCTGAAATAAGTTAAATTGAAGTTTTTCATTGATAAATTGATGCACTTTTCCGGTCTGGATGCTGTGTGTTTTTAAAGATAAGAGGATATTTTTTTCAGGGGGTAGCCTAGAGGATTAACTGCATCATGATCATCTCTGCCTCTGCTGCATTTCTCATCCTTCAAAAACGAACTTAGTGCAAGATGCTGTCAGCTCTCCTCCCGGCAGGATGTGTTGGCTTGTTGCAAAGACAAATGATATCACCGTAAACTGAGTCCTGCTTTAATTTTCTGTAAAAAACCGCAGCAAAAATCTACGAGGATTTCAAATTTCTCAATAAAAATCGAAATGTTTTCTTAATTTTGTTGAAATAAGTTGACACTTACAGTGGCTGATCTTACTTTCTGTGGTATGTTTCTAAGAAAATGTGTGAAAAATGTTAAATGGAATTGATATCAGGTGGAACTTTATCGTTAGAAGTGTCAGATTTTTGTCAGTTTCGCTTTAGAAAAACTTAAATTTAAGCCTGAAAACGTGCAGCACGTCTCCATCACGCACCTTTCTCCGCAAAGCTGATGATCTCCGAGCTCTCCTCCAGCACGTCGTTGCTCATCGGGTGTCCGTCCAGGTTGGGGATCTCCACGCGCCCGTCCTCGCGCAGCCTCCCCGCGTGGAGCTTCCGCAGCGCCGTCACCATGGCCGCTTTCGAGACCGGGTGCGTGATGTTGGGTCTCTCCCGCATCTGCAGCCTGCTCAGGATGTGCCTCTTCACCGCCTCCAGGAAGTCCACGTTCAGCCGGCCCGACTCCGGGTCCTCCGGCTGAGCCACGCCGCAGGACGCGCAGGTATCCCTGGACGCCGTGTGCGCCTCCGCCTCGGTCCCGGGCGCAGCGGTGCAGCGGATGGAGAGCGCGCAAGCCACGAAGAGTGCCAGTCGAAAAAGACAGCTACTCATTTTCTGTTTGAGGAGGAGTAGAATAACTTTGTCTCTTTTATGTCAGAGATAAAACCATACAAAATAAACAAAATAATGATAAAAAAGAAAAGCTCAGTCCCGAGCTTTCTCCATGCGTAACGGTCAGTCTGACGCACTGCTTGGATGCCTCTCGGTGCAGTTTATTTCCATCCAGTCGAAGATGCTGTGCAGGAGATCGCTTTACTACATCGTTATGTGGATGTCTTTGGTCACTCTCAACAACAGCCTGCTTTGAAACGTGAAGCAGAGTCCTCTTTACTCCGCTTGTTAGGGACTCTTTGTTGCAGTTTG
>NC_041354.1:2941885-2946885 GCF_004354835.1 Perca flavescens | reverse complement strand
TTTGACTACTGCCCTTATGTTAGTGTCCTTGCAGTCTGCACATTTGAAGCCCGCTGGAAAGGTCACTAACAAGTGGCTTGTTCCTGATTATAGCCGCAGTGCCTTTACAGTGTTCTCTTTATCAGATGGCCTTTATCTAAACACTGCGGCTGGGCACTCCGCTTTCTATTATCATCAGTTTCGGAAGAAGTATTTAGACAATTAACTGAAAGTAAAAGTACTAGCTAATACCACACAGTATGCGCCACTACAAGTAAAAGTAATGTATTTAAAACGTTTAAAGTAAAAGTATGTATCAGCAAAATGTACTTAAAATAATATTAACATAATAAACTCAATCTTTCAAATAATAATCTGTAAATCCATTCTTGTTACAGGCCTGCTTCAGAGTGCTGTAAGAGTTTGGTTAGTATATGTTTTTATTATAAATATTTTTCCAGGTTTTCAGGCGGAAGTTTTGGAATATTCTTCCCAGTTTTAGATTTAATTATCATGGAAAATTCGCATTTATATTGAAATGTATATGGTTGCATGTTTGTACATATTTTTCAGTTGTCATTCTGTCTCTCCCTCTCTCTGCTGGTCTCTCCCTCTCTCTGCTGGTGTCTCTCTGTCTCTCCCTCTCTCTGCTGGTCTCTCCCTCTCTCTGCTGGTGTCTCTCTGTCTCTCCCTCTCTCTGCTGGTGTCTCTCTGTCTCTCCCTCTCTCTGCTGGTCTCTCCCTCTCTCTGCTGGTCTCTCTCTGTCTCTCCCTCTCTCTGCTGGTGTCTCTCTGTCTCTCCCTCTCTGGTGGTCTCTCTGTCTCTCCCTCTCTCTGCTGGTCTCTCTGTCTCTCCCTCTATCTGCTGGTCTCTCTCTGTCTCTCCCTCTCTCTGCTGGTCTCTCTCTGTCTCTCCCTCTCTCTGCTGGTGTCTCTCTGTCTCTCCCTCTCTCTGCTGGTCTCTCTCTGTCTCTCCCTCTCTCTGCTGGTGTCTCTCTGTCTCTCCCTCTCTCTGCTGGTCTCTCCCTCTCTCTGCTGGTCTCTCTCTGTCTCTCCCTCTCTCTGCTGGTGTCTCTCTGTCTCTCCCTCTCTCTGCTGGTCTCTCTCTGTCTCTCCCTCTCTCTGCTGGTGTCTCTCTGTCTCTCCCTCTCTCTGCTGGTCTCTCCCTCTCTCTGCTGGTCTCTCTCTGTCTCTCCCTCTCTCTGCTGGTGTCTCTCTGTCTCTCCCTCTCTCTGCTGGTCTCTCCCTCTCTCTGCTGGTCTCTCTCTGTCTCTCCCTCTCTCTGCTGGTGTCTCTCTGTCTCTCCCTCTCTCTGCTGGTCTCTCTCTGTCTCTCCCTCTCTCTGCTGGTGTCTCTCTGTCTCTCCCTCTCTCTGCTGGTCTCTCCCTCTCTCTGCCTGTCTCTCTCTGTCTCTCCCTCTCTCTGCTGGTCTCTTTCTGTCTCTCCCTCTCTCTGCCTGTCTCTCTCTGTCTCTCCCTCTCTGCTGGTCTCTCCCTCTCTCTGCTGGTCTCTCTCTGTCTCTCCCTCTCTCTGCTGGTCTCTCTCTGTCTCTCCCTCTCTCTGCTGGTCTCTCTCTGTCTCTCCCTCTCTCTGCTGGTCTCTCTCTGTCTCTCCCTCTGTCTTCTGGTCTCTCTCTGTCTCTCCCTCTCTCTGCTGGTCTCTCTCTGCTGGTCTCTCTCTGTCTCTCCCTCTCTCTGCTGGTCTCTCTCTGCTGGTCTCTCTCTGTCTCTCCCTCTCTCTGCTGGTCTCTCTCTGTCTCTCCCTCTGTCTGCTGGTCTCTCTCTGTCTCTCCCTCTCTCTGCTGGTCTCTCCCTCTCTCTGCTGGTCTCTTTCTGTCTCTCCCTCTCTCTGCTGGTGTCTCTCTGTCTCTCCCTCTCTCTGCTGGTCTCTCCCTCTCTCTGCTGGTGTCTCTCTGTCTCTCCCTCTCTCTGCCTGTCTCTCCCTCTCTCTGCCTGTCTCTCTCTGTCTCTCCCTCTCTCTGCTGGTCTCTCCCTCTCTCTGCTGGTCTCTTTCTGTCTCTCCCTCTCTCTGCTGCTCTCTCTCTCTGTCTCTCCCTCTCTCTGCTGGTCTCTCTCTGCTGGTCTCTCTCTGTCTCTCCCTCTCTCTGCTGGTCTCTCTCTCTGTCTCTCCCTCTCTCTGCTGGTCTCTCTCTGCTGGTCTCTCTCTGTCTCTCCCTCTCTCTGCTGGTCTCTCTCTGTCTCTCCCTCTCTCTGCTGGTCTCTGCCTGTCTCTCCCTCTCTCTGCCTGTCTCTCCCTCTCTCTCTCACTGTCTCTCCCTGTCTCTCCCTCTCTCTCACTGTCTTACCCTGTCTCTGCCTGTCTCTCCCTCTCTCTGCCTGTCTCTCCGTGTCTTACCCTGTGTCTGCTGATCTCTCTCTGTCTCTCCCTCTCTCTGCCTGTCTCTCCCTGTCTCTCCCTCTCTCTCCCTGTCTCTCCCTGTCTTACCCTGTCTTACCCTGTCTTACCCTGTGTCTGCTGATCTCTGCCGGTCCCTCAGTAGTCGGGTGGAGCTGTGAGCTGGACTGACTCAGACCAGAGTCATGGCCTCCGGCAAGAACAAGAACCAGACCTCTCTGGCTCTCCATAAAGTGATCATGGTGGGCAGCGGTGGAGTTGGGAAGTCCGCCCTCACCCTACAGTTCATGTACGACGAGGTGAGACTCCAGACACTACATTTCCCATGATCCCTCGCTGCCTCTGCTTCCTGTCACATAATCAACTTCTCTGTCCCAAGGGGGTAAGCTTCTCTTCAGAGCTCGTAGCTCCTATGGAGCCCTTTTGATGCTACCAAGCCATCACCTCCCGTTAGCATCCCATTGACTCCCATTCATTCTGACGTCACTTTGACAGAGAATAACTTTACATCTGAAGCGTTTAAAGACTCTATTTGTCCGTTGTTTATTTCTAAAGAAACACGACAATGTATAAAAGGCTCCATTACCTTGTAGCTCACGTTATGGCTCCGTAGCAGACGCTTTTATAACAATAGGCTAACGATTGGGTCATAACCACGAGACTTACTGTCACCCAGTAGAGGAATTACCGTATAGTACAGGAGAAGCTCACAGGCAGTTTGGACTTCCATTAGCTGTTTAGGTTTAATTACTAGGGCTGCTCCCTCTTAGTTAATTAGTCGACTAATCGGTGGTTTTGGTCTTAGTCATCTTAGATCTCTTTAGTCCATTAGTCATGTCTGATGCTTTTTTCATGCTGAATGACTTATTTCCAAGAAACGTACGAGCACATCTCTGGTAAACACAAGAATTAGAGTGGTGCTTTTGCACGACTCTTTGTAGAGAAACTCTGATTTACAGATCTGTCGATTAAATCAACTAATCGATCAGTCGATACAGTTGAATGAGTGTTAGTCGACTAAGAAGTTCTTCAATCGAACACAGCCCTATTAATTACTAATGTTAACTATCATGTTAGTGATCAGTAATTAGCCTGTGTCTATGTTATCTCCTTACATATACCTACACTCTCCGTCTCTGTAAGATTGGGAATGATTGAGATTTCTCTCGGCACAGCTACCAGAAGACTTCACACTTTCAGACACGTTGCTCACGTCACATCTACGTCTTCAAGCTCAGTTGGAGGCTGCTCAGTAACACTCAGCCAGCACCGGGAAAGAGACTTCTGATATCCTCCACTGGTCTCCACTAGTGCTGCCACCTCTTAGTCGATTAGTCGACTAATCGGTCGTTTTGGTCTTAGTCGACTAAGATTTCTTTAGTCGATTAGTCATTTTTTTATGCTTATTCATGCTTAATTACTCATTTCCAAGAAACTTCTGAGCACATTTATGGTAAACACAAGATTTAAAGTGGTGCTTTTGCAGGATTAATTGTGGAGAAACTCAGTTTTACAGATGGTTAATTAACTACATTTATATTGTTCTTTTCTAGTCTTAACCACCTCTCAAAGAGCACAGCTCTGTCAATTAAATCAACTAATCGATTAGTCGACTAAATGCTATAAGGGTTAGTCGACTAAGAATATCTTTAGTCGAGGACAGCCCTAGTCTCCACCCAGAGACACAGGATCTGGTGGTCCATTCTTATATATATACTGTCTATACTCTGTCCCTGCCCAGTTTGTGGAGGACTACGAGCCCACCAAGGCCGACAGCTACAGGAAGAAGGTGGTGCTGGATGGTGAGGATGTTCAAATCGATATCCTGGACACGGCGGGGCAGGAGGACTACGCCGCCATCAGAGACAACTACTTCCGCAGCGGAGAGGGCTTCCTGCTGCTGTTCTCCATCACCGAGCACGAGTCCTTCACAGCCACGTCGGAGTTCAGGTGCGTGGATGCTTTGGGTTTTTTTTATTTCACAATGGGCTGCAACAAATCTGCTCAGGAAATCTGCAAGTTAAAGTTTCCCCATGTTTCTGTTTCAAAGGGATTGAAAAAAGCTCAAAAAAATTCATTGTTGAAAACCTGGCGGCAGTGGGTGCGCACACACACACACACACAAACACACACACACACACACACACACACACACACACACACACACACACACAGACCCACAGAAGCAGATAAACAGACACACACAGACTCACACACACGCATGCACACAGACAGACACACACACACACACACAGACTCACATGCACACACACACACACACACACACACACAGATCCACAGAAGCAGATCGACAGACACACACAGAAACAGACACACACACACACGCACGCACATACAGACACACACACACACAGACTCAAACGCACACACACACACACACACACTCACACAGAAACAGACAGACACATGCACACACACACAGACGCACACACACTCTCTCACACACACACACACACACACACACACACACACACACACACACAAAGACTCACATACACACAAACACACAGAAACAGACTCACTCACACACTCTCTCACACACACACACACACGCACGCACGCACGCACACACACGCACACAGAAACAGACTCACACACTCACACACCCAAACACACACACAGAGAAACAGACACTCTCTCACACGC
>NC_041354.1:2896885-2936885 GCF_004354835.1 Perca flavescens | reverse complement strand
AGAGTCACTACTCACTCTGAAGATAATCACCATCACTCTCTCACTTCTCCCTCGCTCTACCACACACACACACACACACACACACATACACACACAGAAACACACGCGCTCACACAGTCACAGACACACAGAGACACACACACACAGATGCACACACACACACGCTCACACAGTCACAGACACACAGAGAAACATACACACACACACACACACACACACACACACACACACACACACACACACACACACACACACACATACAGAAAACCACGCGCTCACACAGTCACAGACATACAGAGACACACACACAGATGCACACACACACACGCTCACACAGTCACAGACACACAGAGACATATACACAGAAACACACATGCGCTCACACAGTCACAGACACACAGAGAAACATACACACACACACACACACACACACACACACACACACACAACCAAGCTTAAGAGTGAATTTGCCTTCACTATCGTGTCTCTTTATTGACTTTATCTGCACCCAAAAAAACACATAATTTCCCATGTGACATCATCTCTCTAATAATCTTTGCTCTGTCTCGCAGGTGTTCTTTGACCTCATGCGGGAGGTCCGCAAGAAGAAAATGGCGGAGAGCAAAGACAAAAACGGGCCGAGCGGCAAGAAAAAGAAGAAGCACTGCTGCATACTTTAACTCCTGGCGAGACAAAGTGACAAAGTGCCAAAAAACAACCCAGGCAGCAGCAGCTTTAAACCATCAAACTGTCTGTCAAAACGACACTCACTCCGTCAGCTGTGGAGGGAAACTCCCAAATACTCCCGTTCCTCACCTGCACATTTATTTTTACACCTGGAAATGTATTTTTCTCCAAATGTATAAAACCCCACGTTTAAAAGAGAATCTGGATGCTTAAGGTCATGTTGAGGAAGCTCACTTCCATTTGTTTGTATACGTTGGTTGGTTTGGGTTTTGTAACCTTTGTACTTTCCTGCTTCTGCTTCCTCTTCACACACACTAGAGGCCATAAGTATGTGGACGCATCAGCTGGCTTCGTGCACGGAGAGAAATCTGATCAGATGTTTATAAAACTCTGACACAGTGATCAAGGTGATTGTTGTATTTATTATTTTGTCACAATGTTACAAAGTCATCTTCCAGGAATGTGAGCTTGAACCGACGCGTGGCCTTTCGTTTCTTTGCAGCTTTTTCCTTGTCAGAAAAGAAGAAAATAATCTGCAATCATTTTAAGTCACTTTTTTTTTGCAGGTTGCGGCTTCTCAAATATGAAGATCTTTCTCGTGTTTATACGACATATTATAGGACATTTAATGTTCGTTTGGTTTTAGACTGCTGGTTGGATCAAACAAAGCACTTTAAGGACCTCCCTTTGGGCTTTAGGAAGTTCTAACAAGCACCTTCCCCTTTTCATAAATGTTATGGATTTATGGAGAAAGTAATCGGTAGATTGGTAGATGAATTGATGATGAAGGTGGCCCCCTCTATACGATGTGATTTTGGGCAGTTACAGATTGAGAAAGAACCAAAACAATCCCACAAACTTTCAATAACTCGTACTTCAACTTATTTATCAGAGCCACCACTTACCTGTTCTGGGGTTGTTCTAGCAAACAGCAGACCGACCCAGTCAGAAAATAGTTAGTTTGAGCCTCAACAACACGGAAAACAGACCAAAAGAGCAGGACTATGTGTGTGTATGTATGGCCACACGCTATACGTGTTTCTGCATCGTTGTTGTGAATGATTTAACAGTGTTGAATTTTACTACAGCTGTTCCAAAACCATTATTTCCTTCCAGATGTCGATTCCAATACCTGAAAATTGGCCGATACTGCGTACCGATCGACCAAAACGTACAGGCAATAAAACCTGAATAACTTTCTTTTGTGATCAAGTTTCAGAGTCAGTCATAACAGAAATAAACTACTGTAACGTTTTAAGTTACGTGATATCACATCACTGCATAGACTTGCGTACTCGCTAACACTGTTACCATGTTTCAGGCAGTATCGGAGGTAAACTCTGAAGTATTCACAGACAGACACACTATCAGCTGAACAGAGACTTAGTGCCTTAAACTGTCCACCAGTCCAGTCGTCCATTTTTCTCTGTTTTGAGTCGTTCCTCACATTCCTAATATACACACTTCCAGACTCTTCTCTTTCTCTACTATAAGCTTTATTCTTCACTACAAACTTTATAGTACACTTTATAATCACGTTTTAGAGGGAATCGACTATTTAAATCACTCTGTTGATGAAGTCTGTGGTTTGAAGTGACTCATTTGTTTGTCTACAGATAGACACACAGTCACAGACACACACACACACACACACAGAGTCACAGACACATACACACACACACAGAGTCACAGACACATACACACACACACACACACACAGAGTCACAGACACACACACACACACACACACACAGAGTCACAGACACATACACACACACACACACAGAGTCACAGACACATACACACACACATACACACAGAGTCACAGACACATACACACACACACACACGCACACAGAGTCACAGACACATACACACATACACACACACTTGTATCCATTTATTAATGAAAGAAAAGATGAATTGCTGATGATTTGTTTGTGACGGTCAGATGGGTTTCTTTCTGTATTGATGTAACCTCCAAAAAATGTGACATTTGTCTTCAAACTTTGAACATATTCAGAGAATAAAGTTTGTAAAAAATAAAAGAATAATGAGTTAATATTTCTTTGGGTTTAAATGGAGCTTTTCTGTAAAAAAGAAAAAGTACATTTTCACTATAAAAATGGTACAAAATGACATGTTTCTGTCTGGGAACTGAAAAGAAAATTACACAAAATGTAAAATGAAAGCTTTTTAACACAGGGATGCATTTATTTAGTTGTGTTTTTGGCATTTATTTGTTGTACATGTGACATTTAAAATGAGTTATTGTCTGCAGCAATAAGACGACGAAACTGTGTGTGTGTGTCTGTGTGTGTGAGTGAGTGAGTGAGTGTTTGTATATGTTTGTGTGAGTGACAGTGTGTGTGTGTGTGTGAGTGTGAGTGGGTGTGTGTGAGTTAGTGTGTGTGAGTAAGAGTGTGTGATTGACAGTGTGTGTGTGTGTGTGTGTGTGAGAGAGAGACAGAATGTTTGTTTGTGTGAGAGAGTGAGTGAGTGACAGTGTGTGTGTGTGTGTGTGTGTGTGAGTAACAGTGTGTGATTGACAATGTGTGTGAGAGAGAGACAGAATGTGTGTTTGAGAGAGTGAGTGAGTGACTGTGTGTGTGTGTGTGTGTGTGTGTGTGTGTGTGAGTGAGTGAGTGAGTGGACGACCTTTTTTAATTTAAAATTAGTTATTGTGTATGAGATGACCTGTGTGACTTGATTTAACAGAAAACAGGTTTTAGACTTAATAAAATAAAAATATGTGTGTTTATTAAGAAGGTGAAAGTTGAAACAATCATAAGATCAGCAGACACATATCTTAATAAATTCTTGATTTTTATTATATTAAACCATTTTTTATGTATTAATATGTGTTTCTTTGGCCACTAGATGGCGCTGCTGACTTAATATTAAGACCCATTTCTTGTTACTTTTCAGTTTTGAAGCTTACTGTCTCTCTTTACATATACATTGTGTCTTTAATTGAGACCTTAAAGTTTTATTTTCTTCTTAAAAATTCCAAAAATTCCAAAAATTAAAAAAGTAATAAAAGAATTAAAAAAATTAAATGTGAATCTAAATAAATATGGAAATTAATACAAAAGTAAAGGTAACAAAAGGTAAAGAAGGACATTAAAAACTGAAATATATGTCACATTTAATCAATTAATGATCTATTTTTATCTGTTATATTATTTTTGGGACATTTAAAGACATTTATTTAATATTTTTTAATACTAATGAACATTTTCTGAACTAAAGGAACATCAGCTGTTTCAGGAGTTTGACCTTTGACCTCTTGAGAACGTTTTAGGTGAAATATAGTTTGATTATTATAAACGGTCAGCTGGAGGTAAAGATGCTGATAAACGACGAAAACAAACGAAAAAGGACAACCTTACTTCCTTTTCTACAAAACAAACCTCTCTGTCAGTCTCTCTCTGTCTGTCTTCTCTCTGTCTGTCTGTCTCTCTGTCTCTCTCTCTCTCTGTCTGTCTGTCTCTCTGTCTCTCTCTCTCTCTGTCTGTCTCTTTGTCTCTCTCTGTCTCTCTCTGTTTCTCTATGTCTGTCTCTATATGTCTCTCTCTCTGTCTCTATGTCTGTCTCTATATGTCTCTCTCTCTGTCTCTCTGTCTCTGTCTGTCTCTCTGTCTGTCTATATGTCTCTGTCTCTCTTTCCGTCTCTCTCTGTGTCTCTGTCTCTCTCTCTATCTCTCTCCATCTCTCTCTATGTCTGTCTATGTCTGTCTCTATATGTCTCTCTCTCTGTCTCTCTTTCCGTCTCCCTCTGTGTCTCAGTGTCTCTCTCTGTCTCTCTCTGTCTCTCTCTCTCTCTTTGTCTCTCTCTCTCTCTCTCTCTCTCTCTCTCTCTCTCTCTCTCTCTCTCTCTGTCTCCATCACTACGCTGTTGCTCTCCTTTTTTTACTATCTTGTTTAGAGAAATGAGAAAAATGCACTTTTCTTGGAAAGCAGATTAAAATCTAAAAAAGCCTTTTTGTTCTGTCGTCAAGGCGAATAGTAGAAACATTTTCTGATTGATGAGATAAAAATGAAAGTAAAAGTGTTTTTCTATTTGTGTTACAGGAATGAAACGCTGACATTGTCTTGTTATCAATTAACCACACAACATTACATAACGAATATTTATCTGATTACTGTCTAACTGGTCTGACCAGTGGCTCTTCATTCCTTCTTTCTTTCTTTCTTTCTCTGTAGCACAGATTAATCTATTCATCCATCTGTATAAACAGGAAACACTCAGAGAGCTTTTATCAACATGCAGTCATCCAGTTACGCCATTGATGCCACTCCATCAGACACACCATAATGCTTTTTAGAAATAAAGGCAATCCAGCTGAGTCACCAGTTAGAATACGTTTGTTTCTCTCAACATCCTCAAAATAATAACAACAACATACAGGCCTGGTTTTAGAAAGAAATGGTAGTCCACATGTTGTGTCATATGGAACTGATTTGTAAAAGACATTGACGTTGGAAAAAAATGTCTGAATGATAAGATGAGTCTGTGTGTGTGTGTGTATGTGTTTGTGTGTGTGTATGTGTGTGTGTCTGTGTGTGTGAGAGAGAGAGTCTGTGTGTATGCGTCTCTGTCTGTCTGTGTGTGTGTGTGTGTGTGTGTGTGTGTGTGTGTGTGTGTGTGTGTGTGTGTGTGTGTGTGTGTGTGTGTGTATTTAAGGACAAGAAAATAAATAGAGATACTCCACTAGTTGAGAGGATATTGCACAGTGGAGTATAGTAAGGGAATTGAACAAATGAAAAGAATGCAAATTGTGGATATGTGACATTGCACGTGGTGAGTTAAGATTGCAGAGAAAACCCCAGGCTGCCCAAAATCTGGCAAAACTTAGAGGTTCAAGGTTCAATTTATTTACAAAAGTTAAAAGACGAGAACAGTCATAAAACATGATGCAGATATGTGAAATGGGACAACCCTAGTAAGCTGTTTGAAGCTTGTGGAAATGGGCCCAGACATTAGCAAATAATGCACATTATAAATACATTTAGTCCAAGTATTGGTCAAATATGAGATGCAATAAGCAAACAATAAAGCAGGTAAGTTTAGCACATTGTTAACCTTCAAGCAAACAAATACACACACACAACACAGACAGACACACACACACACACACACACATGACAAACACACACAGACACACACACACACAACACCAACACACACACAGACACACAGACACACACACACACACACACACACACAGGATACACACACACGCACGTGACACAAACACACACATACATACGTACATACACACAGCACACACACACACACACACACACACACACAAGCAGCCACGCACACACACAGACACACACACACACACACATGCAATAAGCAAACAATAAAGCAGGTATTGCACATTGTTGATAAGGATTTTGCGGTAATGTGGGTATTTTTTTGCTTGCTTTTACAAAAGTCAAAGGGGCGCCTGGATTCATAAATGTTAATTCAGCAGTAAAAAAAGGCTTTGAAAACTTTCAAAATATTGACCTTTACTTTGAATATCTGTAATAAAGGTAAAATTTATGATTTTTATGATTTTGTATGATCACACCCTGGACGTTTTTGTTTTTATTTGAATGATTTTATTTTATTTCATTTTTAGATGTATTTGATGCTTTGACTATAGTTCTTGATATAGAAGTGATTATTGTGTAATATGGATTTTTACTACACACACACACACACACACACACACACACACATACGCACACATACACGCGCACACGCACACACATACACACACTGCTCATGATTTTTACAATTATTATATATATATTTTGTAAGTATAATTTCCTGGATACTTTGTACTAATAATTTAAAAAAAAATCTGAAATAAAGAGTGGGACCAGAGTCTGAAACGGCCCTTTAAAGTCGGAACCGGCCCTTTGAAGTCGGAACCGGCCCTTTGAAGTCGGAACCGGCCCTTTGAAGTTGAAGTCCGCTATTTTCTGGACAGACGACGCCTTTACCTCCACCGTAGATATCGCTCTGGTAAGTAATAAGACGGTTAAACAATAAAACTAGATAAAAATTAAAAAGATAATTAATTTTACTGACAGTGTAGTGTGAACTGAAGTAAATGTCCGAATGAATAACGTCAATTCACTTGAGCTAGCAGCTCAGGCTAGCTGACGTTAGCTAGCTAACTAGTTAGCTGTCGGTTAGCTAACGCAAAATAGTTAGTTAGCTGTCGGTTAGCTAACGCTAGCATTTGTCTAAAATTCATATAACTGCCTCACCTCGTCGACTAATTTCAAGTTTTTATAATTTGCTATTATTGGCTTTTAGCCTTTAACACAATAACGATATTCATTTCGGACGAATTATTATTTGTGATGTTAGCTAGCTACATAGCTATTGTTAGCTATATAGCTATTGTTAATTTTAGCTGCGTCATTATTAATTCACGCACTTGAAGTCGGAGACGACGGAGAAAATTTGTAACATAGCTAGCTAGCTAATGGCTCGAGCTCTCATTTTTATTAATTGCTAAACCGAAAATATAAAGAAAAAAAAAGACAAAGACAGAGACGTAGTCCTTGTTAAATGTTAAGCAGCCTACGAGGTATGCATGTTTGTGTTAAGGTTAATTTCTATATTCTTAAAATGTTGCCTATGTTGGCTTTACCTTACGTTAGCCTAGCCACAAGCGAGCATATAATTAAGCTAGCGTTATTGTAACGTTACAATAATTGAAAGTGTACTTTTACAGGGTGTGTTTTTCTGATATAAATGCATATTTTCACATGTTGTGTAAGTGTGTAGTGTAGCTAACAGTTATGCTAAATAGTGTTAAGCTGCAATTTATCGTGTTTGTCGGTGTTAAAGTTAAGTTACTTCTGGTTAGCAATATAAAAAATTATGCTAATTGTGTTAGCTTTATATGCTGCGGCTGTGTATTACACAGTGGCATAATGTGTATGTAATACCTCCTATATGCAGTTTATTTATTCCATATTTTATTTTACTCTTTAACCATGTTCTCACGGGTTGGTCTGACTACTTAACCCTGTATTATAACTATTTAACTAAAGTGGTGTTTGCTGCTGCGTTTTGTGTATGCTGATATTTTCTTGTCTGTATTAATTTAGTTAACATTATAGTGTTTTTTCGTATCAGTCATTGAGTATGTATGTGTGTGTGTGTGTGTGTGTGTTAGTGTGTGTGTAAACTAGTAGTCATTAAGTCATTTTAACAAGTGATTGGCATTCCTTGGCTTTGTAACGTGTATGGAAGAAATGCTATACTATGGTTGTGCTTACGTTAGTTTACATGTTATGTATAGTGTAACAGTTACGCTAAATGTGGTTGTGTGTGTGTGTCTGTGTCATTTGTGTCTGTGTGTGTGTGTGAAAAGTTAAGTTACTTTAGCTGCAAGTTTTAATGTGTGTGTGTAAAAATTAAGTTACTTTAGCTGCAAGTTTCAATGTGTGCGTGTGTGTGTTTGTGTGTCTCTGTGTCTGTGTGTGTGTGTGTGTGTGTGTGTGTAAAAGTTAAGTTATTTCGGTAAACAATGTTAAAATGATGCTAATTGTGTTAGCTTAATATGCTGCGGCTGTATACTACATAGTGGCATAATGTGTATGTAATACCTATATGCATTTAATTTATTCCATATTTTATTTTTCTCTTTAACCCAGTTCTCACGGGTTGGTCTGACTATTTAACCCTGTATTGTAACTATTTTAACTAACTATAACTAACTCCGTAGAAGCATGTGGGGCCACATTATCACATTCATAATGATTATAATTGTATATGTGTAAATAGTTCATTATGGAGGTCAGTGGGTAAGTTTTACACTATTAAACTATTGAATGTATATTTTGTCTTTTCAGGCTCCAAGCAGTCTAAGCAGCAATATGACCAGATATGTTGTACTTTGGCGTTTGGTGGTGAACTTCGAGGAATCTACAGATCAACTCTTAAAAGAATAAGGTAATCTCTCCCTCTCATCAGTTTTTATTGACATATTCTGACTTTATTACTGAAATATTCTGACTTTATTACTGAAATATTCTGACTTTATTACTTCAAGTTACTGTAGCTTCAAGTTTTAATGTGTGTCTGTGTGTGTGTGTGTGTGTGTGTGTGTGTGTGTGTGTGTGTGTGTGTGTGTGTGTGTGTGTGTGTGTGTGTAAAAGTTGTTACTTTAGCTGCAAATTTTATTATTGAAATATTCTGACTTTATTACTGAAACATTCAGACTTTATTACGGAAATATTCTGATTTTATAACTGAAATATTCTGACTTTATTATTGAAATATTTTGACTTTTATTGAAATATTCTGATTTTATAACTGAAATATTCTGATTTTATTACTGAAATATTCTGATTTTATTATTGAAATATTCTGACTTTTTTATTGAAATATTCTGATTTTATTATTGAAATATTCTGATTTGTTAACTGAAATATTCTGACTTTATTATTGAAATATTCAGATTTTATAACTGAAATATTCTGATTTTATTATTGAAATATTTTGACTTTATTATTGAAATATTCTGATTTTATAACTGAAATATTCTGATTTTATTACTGAAATATTCAGATTTTATAACTGAAATATTCTGATTTTATTATTGAAATATTCTGACTTTATTACTGAAATATTCAGACTTTATTACGGAAATATTCTGATTTTATAACTGAAATATTCTGACTTTATTATTGAAATATTTTGACTTTATTATTGAAATATTCTGATTTTATAACTGAAATATTCTGATTTTATTACTGAAATATTCTGATTTTATAACTGAAATATTCTGATTTTATTATTGAAATATTCAGACTTTTTTATTGAAATATTCTGATTTTATTATTGAAATATTCTGATTTGTTAACTGAAATATTCTGACTTTATTATTGAAATATTCAGATTTTATAACTGAAATATTCTGATTTTATTACTGAAATATTCTGATTTTATTATTGAAATATTCTGACTTTTTTATTGAAATATTCTGATTTTATTGTTGAAATATTCTGACTTTATTACTGAAATATTCTGACTTTATTACTGAAATATTCTGACTTTATTACTGAAATATTCTGATTTTATTATTGAAATATTCTGACTTTATTATTGAAATATTCTGATTTTGTTATTGAAATATTCTGACTTTTTTATTGAAATATTCTGATTTTATTATTGAAATATTCTGATTTTATTATTGAAATATTCTGATTTTATAACTGAAATATTCTGATTTTATTATTGAAATATTCTGACTTTATTACTGAAATATTCTGATTTTATTATTGAAATATTCTGACTTTATTATTGAAATTTTCTGACTTTTTTATTGAAATATTCTGATTTTATTATTGAAATATTCTGATTTTATTATTGAAATATTCTGACTTTATTACTGAAATATTCTGATTTTTTTATTGAAATATTCTGACTTTATTATTGAAATATTCTGACTTCATTACTGAAATATTCTGATTTTATTACTGAAATATTCTGATTTTATTACTGAAATATTCTGACTTTATTATTGAAATGTTATATTATCATACTTATTAAAAAGTGACACATCATTTGAGGGAGGTTACACTGTGTACAGTGTCCTTAATGCCAATTTTAGGATGCCAGAAAAAAATGTTGCATTGTATTTGTCTTTTTCTGTCTTCTCTGCCATAAACAACAAATCCCTTCTCTTGCCTTGTTCATGCAGACATACAACCAGTCCCCCTAGAAGTACAACAGATGGATCATTCATTCCTACCCTCCCTACAAACCAGAGGTGCTGCTAAAAGTCCCCAAGCAGAGGCTACGTGATCACACCTATGGCTGAGAAGGTAAAATCAGGAACCCCTTTGCCAGTTCCTCGCCAGTTTCTGTGCTTCTTCAGTCATCATATTCTGTGCTGCCACAGTCTCTAGTTTCTTGCAGCCGCCAGTTCCTGTGATCTTGGAGTAATATTTAATTTGTGTTAAAGTAAATTGGTGTTAATTAAATACTTAATTATCTGTGATTTCCCTTGTTTTCGTCATAACTTTGAGCTGGTTCATGACACCGTGCTGTAACAATCACCAGTTCCTGTGATCGATCTTGAAGTAATATTTAATTTGTGTTAAGGTAAATTGGTGTTAATTTAAAACTTAATTATCTGTGATTTCCCTTGTTTTCGTCATAACTTTGAGCTGGTTCATGACACCGTGCTGTCACAATCGCCAGTTCCTGTGATCTTGAAGTAATATTTAATTTGTGTTAAAGTAAATTGGTGTTAAATAAATATGTAATTATCTGTGATTTCCTTTGTTTTCATCATAACTTTGAGCTGGTTTATGACACCGTGCTGTCACAATTGCCAGTTCCTGGGATCCTGGAGTAATATTTAATTTGTGTTAAAGTAAATTGGTGTTAATTAAATACTTAATTATCTGTGATTTCCCTTGTTTTCGTCATAACTTTGAGCTGGTTCATGACACCGTGCTGTCACAATCGCCAGTTCCTGTGATCCTGGAGTAATATTTAATTTGTGTTAAAGTAAATTGGTGTTAATTTAATACTTAATTATCTGTGATTTCCCTTGTTTTCGTCATAACTTTGAGCTGGTTCATGACACCGTGCTGTCACAATCGCCAGTTCCTGTGATCTTGAAGTAATATTTAATTTGTGTTAAAGTAAATTGGTGTTAATTTAAAACTTAATTATCTGTGATTTGCCTTGTTTTCGTCATAACTTTGAGCTGGTTCATGACACCGTGCTGTCACAATCGCCAGTTCCTGTGATCTTGAAGTAATATTTAATTTGTGTTAAAGTAAATTGGTGTTAAATAAATATGTAATTATCTGTGATTTCCTTTGTTTTCATCATAACTTTGAGCTGGTTTATGACACCGTGCTGTCACAAGTGCCAGTTCCTGTGATCCTGGAGTAATATTTAATTTGTGTTAAAGTAAATTGGTGTTAATTAAATACTTAATTATCTGTGATTTCCCTTGTTTTCGTCATAACTTTGAGCTGGTTCATGACACCGTGCTGTCACAATCGCCAGTTCCTGTGTGCTTGAAGTAATATTTAATTTGTGTTAAGGTAAATTACAGATATTAATACTTAATTATCTGTGATTTCCCTTGTTTTCATCATAACTTTGATCTGGTTCATGACACCGTGCTGTCACAATCGCCAGTTCCTGTGATCTTGAAGTAATATTTAATTTGTGTTAAAGTAAATTGGTGTTAAATAAATATGTAATTATCTGTGATTTCCTTTGTTTTCATCATAACTTTGAGCTGGTTCATGACACCGTGCTGTCACAATCGCCAGTTCCTGTGATCTTGAAGTAATATTTAATTTGTGTTAAGGTAAATTGGTGTTAATTTAAAACTTAATTATCTGTGATTTCCCTTGTTTTCATCATAACTTTGATCTGGTTCATGACACCGTGCTGTCACAATCGCCAGTTCTTGTGATCCTGGAGTAATATTTAATTTGTGTTAAAGTAAATTGGTGTTAATTTAAAACTTAATTATCTGTGATTTGCCTTGTTTTCGTCATAACTTTGAGCTGGTTCATGACACCGTGCTGTCACAATCGCCAGTTCCTGTGATCTTGAAGTAATATTTAATTTGTGTTAAAGTAAATTGGTGTTAAATAAATATGTAATTATCTGTGATTTCCTTTGTTTTCATCATAACTTTGAGCTGGTTTATGACACCGTGCTGTCACAATTGCCAGTTCCTGGGATCCTGGAGTAATATTTAATTTGTGTTAAAGTAAATTGGTGTTAATTAAATACTTAATTATCTGTAATTTCCCTTGTTTTCGTCATAACTTTGAGCTGGTTCATGACACCGTGCTGTCACAATCGCCAGTTCCTGTGATCCTGGAGTAATATTTAATTTGTGTTAAAGTAAATTGGTGTTAATTTAATACTTAATTATCTGTGATTTCCCTTGTTTTCGTCATAACTTTGAGCTGGTTCATGACACCGTGCTGTCACAATCGCCAGTTCCTGTGATCTTGAAGTAATATTTAATTTGTGTTAAAGTAAATTGGTGTTAATTAAATACTTAATTATCTGTGATTTGCCTTGTTTTCGTCATAACTTTGAGCTGGTTCATGACACCGTGCTGTAACAATCACCAGTTCCTGTGATCGATCTTGAAGTAATATTTAATTTGTGTTAAGGTAAATTGGTGTTAATTTAAAACTTAATTATCTGTGATTTGCCTTGTTTTCGTCATAACTTTGAGCTGGTTCATGACACCGTGCTGTCACAATCGCCAGTTCCTGTGATCTTGAAGTAATATTTAATTTGTGTTAAAGTAAATTGGTGTTGAATAAATATGTAATTATCTGTGATTTCCTTTGTTTTCATCATAACTTTGAGCTGGTTTATGACACCGTGCTGTCACAATTGCCAGTTCCTGGGATCCTGGAGTAATATTTAATTTGTGTTAAAGTAAATTGGTGTTAATTAAATACTTAATTATCTGTGATTTGCCTTGTTTTCGTCATAACTTTGAGCTGGTTCATGACACCGTGCTGTCACAATCGCCAGTTCCTGTGATCTTGAAGTAATATTTAATTTGTGTTAAAGTAAATTGGTGTTAATTAAATACTTAATTATCTGTGATTTGCCTTGTTTTCGTAAACTTTGAGCTGGTTCATGACACCGTGCTGTAACAATCACCAGTTCCTGTGATCGATCTTGAAGTAATATTTAATTTGTGTTTAAATTGGTGTTAATTTAAAACTTAATTATCTGTGATTTGCCTTGTTTTTCGCATAACTTTGAGCTGGTTCATGACACCGTGCTGTCAACAATCGCCAGTTCCTGTGATCTTGAAGTAATATTTAATTTGTGTTAAAGTAAATTGGTGTTGAATAAATATGTAATTATCTGTGATTTCCTTTGTTTTCATCATAACTTTGAGCTGGTTTATGACACCGTGCTGTCACAATCGCCAGTTCCTGTGATCTTGGAGTAATATTTAATTTGTGTTAATTATCTGTAAAACTTTGAGCTGGTTCAACACCGTGCTGTAACAATCACCAGTTCCTGTGATTATCTTGAAGTAATATTTAATTTGTTTTCAATTGGTGTTAATTTAAAACTTAATTATCTGTGAGCTGGTTTTCATGACACCGTGCTGTCACAATCGCCAGTTCCTGTGATCTTGAAGTAATATTTAATTTGTGTTAAAGTAAATTGGTGTTAAATAAATATGTAATTATCTGTGATTTCCCTTGTTTTCATCATAACTTTGAGCTGGTTTATGACACCGTGCTGTCACAATCGCCAGTTCCTGTGATCCTGGAGTAATATTTAATTTGTGTTAAAGTAAATTGGTGTTAATTAAATACTTAATTATCTGTGATTTCCCTTGTTTTCGTCATAACTTTGAGCTGGTTCATGACACCGTGCTGTCACAATCGCCAGTTCCTGTGTGCTTGAAGTAATATTTAATTTGTGTTAAGGTAAATTACAGATATTAATACTTAATTATCTGTGATTTCCCTTGTTTTTGTCATAACTTTGAGCTGGTTCGTGACACCGTGCTGTCACAATCGCCAGTTCCTGTGATCCTGGAGTAATATTTAATTTGTGTTAAGGTAAATTGGTGTTAATTAAATACTTAATTATCTGTGATTTCCCTTGTTTTCATCATAACTTTGAGCTGGTTCATGACACCGTGCTGTCACAATTGCCAGTTCCTGTGATCTTGAAGTAATATTTAATTTGTGTTAAAGTAAATTGGTAGTAATTTAAACTTAATTATCTGTGATTTCCCTTGTTTTCGTCATAACTTTGAGCTGGTTCGTGACACCGTGCTGTCACAATCGCCAGTTCCTGTGATCCTGGAGTAATATTTAATTTGTGTTAAGGTAAATTGGTGTTAATTAAATACTTAATTATCTGTGATTTCCCTTGTTTTCATCATAACTTTGAGCTGGTTCATGACACCGTGCTGTCACAATTGCCAGTTCCTGTGATCTTGAAGTAATATTTAATTTGTGTTAAAGTAAATTGGTAGTAATTTAAACTTAATTATCTGTGATTTCCCTTGTTTTCGTCATAACTTTGAGCTGGTTCGTGACACCGTGCTGTCACAATCGCCAGTTCCTGTGATCTTGAAGTAATATTTAATTTGTGTTAAAGTAAATTGGTGTTAATGAGCTGGTTCATGACACCGTGCTGTCACAATTGACAGTTCCTTAAAACTTAATTATCTGTGATTTCCTTTGTTTTCATCATAACTTTGAGCTGGTTTATGACACCGTGCTGTCACAATTGCCAGTTCCTGTGATCTTGAAGTAATATTAATTTGTGTTAAAGTAAATTGGTGTTACTGAGCTGGTTCATGACACCGTGCTGTCACAATCGCCAGTTCCTGTGATCTTGAAGTAATATTAATTTGTGTTAAAGTAAATTGGTGTTACTGAGCTGGTTCATGACACCGTGCTGTCACAATCGCCAGTTCCTGTGATGTTGAAGTAATATTTAATTTGTGTTAAAGTAAATTGGTGTTACTGAGCTGGTTCATGACACCGTGCTGTCACAATCGCCAGTTCCTGTGATCTTGAAGTAATATTTAATTTGTGTTAAAGTAAATTGGTGTTACTGAGCTGGTTCATGACACCGTGCTGTCACAATCGCCAGTTCCTGTGATGTTGAAGTAATATTTAATTTGTGTTAAAGTAAATTGGTGTTACTGAGCTGGTTCATGACACCGTGCTGTCACAATTGCCAGTTCCTGTGATCTTGGAGTAATATTTAACTTGTGTTAAAGTAAATTGGTGTTAATGAGCTGGTTCATGACACCGTGCTGTCAAGACTTTGAAGTTGCCAGTTTCTGTGCTGCGGACTTGCCGGATCCAGAAGAGGAATAGCCAGTCTCATGGATTCACCAGACTTCTGATCCTGTTCCCTTGTTTCCTGTTCCTGTTACCTTGTTGGCGGACCCGCCAACTCCTGTTCCAGTTGCCTCTTTGGCGGACCCTGGCCCAGCTGACCAGTCACCTGCTTCCAGCCCAGCTGTTACTTTGCCTGCCCGGCCTCCGGAGGGATTCTGCCTTTGAGCTCGGCTGCCAAAGGGTTTCCATCCTCATTGCCGGCCTCCAGAGAACCTTTGTTTGAATGTTTATCTGATGAGCAGGTGGCACCTTGTACGGCAGCCTCGGCCACAGTGTGTGAATGTGTGTGAATGGTGAATGGTTCCTGTATTATGTAAAAGCGCTTTGAGTAGTTCTTAAGACTAGAAAAGCGCAATATTAAAACAGTCCATTTACATTTACATTCGTCCCTCCGGGGGTTTGACTTTTGGTTTGAAATTGTACCGTTACCTGGATTGTTTATATTGAAATAAACAAACTCCATTTACGCAGAGTGGAGTCGTGCATTTGAGTCTGACATTGTACCCGTGACAAGTGAATCACATTAGGGCGAGGACAGGTAATCATAAAAGGCGGGAAACAAAGACAGGAAGACAAGTGATTTCAAAATAAAACAAGAATTCCATGAAAACAAACAGAAAACATGAAACCAACTAAAACACAGAAACTTCACACAAGGACAAAACATGACAGTGACGCGGTCGGCTTTGAGAGGCTTGCTCTGCACGTCCAGTTGTTGGTCTGAATGTTGAAGACCCTAGATCAAAAGGTGAGAGTGAGCTCGAATGTGGACATCTACACCATACTAGATGACTGCCAAAGTTGCCTGTTCCTTTGCTGTGGCCTTATTCGTTTGCCACCAATTCTTCGCCAGTTTTTCTCTAATTCCTCGCCTGCTCTTTGTGGGTTCTTTGCCAGTTCTTCGACTTTTCCTTGCGGTTCAACAGGTGAAACTGTGGATCTCATGTAGCACGCCTACTCAGTAAGTTGCCCTTGGAGATGAGGTTAAACTTTCGGCGCGGTATGTTACGCAACCCACGTGCTGCATACATGCTCCAGGACTTAACTGATTGGCTCCAGTACGAGTCTCCGTGTCAAGACTTTGAAGTTGTTAGTTTCTGTGCTTTGCTATTTCCTGAAGAGGATTGCCAGTCAAGACTTTGAAGTTGCCAGTTTCTGTGCTTTGCTAGGATTGCAAGTCAAGACTTTGAAGTTGCCAGTTTCTTTGCGTGGGCTTTGCCACTTCCTGAAGAGGATTACCAGTCAAGACTTTGAAGTTGCTAGTTTCTGTGCTGCGGACTTTGCCATTTCCTGAAGAGGATTGCCAGTCAAGACTTTGAAGTTGCCAGTTTCTGTGCTTTGCCATTTCCTGAAGAGGATTGCCAGTCAAGACTTGAAGTTGCCAGTTTCTGTGCTGCGGACGTTGCTATTTCTTGTAGAGGATTGCCAGTCAAGACTTTGAAGTTGCCAGTTTCTGTGCTTTGCTAGGATTGCAAGTTGCCAGTCAAGACTTTGAAGTTGCCAGTTTCTTTGTGGGCTTTGCCATTTCCTGAAGAGGATTACCAGTCAAGACTTTGAAGTTGCTAGTTTCTGTGCTTTGGACTTTGCCATTTCCTGAAGAGGATTGCCAGTCAAGACTTTGAAGTTGCCAGTTTCTGTGCTTTGCCATTTCCTGAAGAGGATTGCCAGTCAAGACTTTAAGTTGCCAGTTTCTGTGCTGCGGACGTTGCTATTTCTTGTAGAGGATTGCCAGTCAAGACTTTGAAGTTGCCAGTTTATGTGCTTTGCTAGGATTGCAAGTCAAGACTTTGAAGTTGCCAGTTTCTTTGCGTGGGCTTTGCCACTTCCTGAAGAGGATTACCAGTCAAGACTTTGAAGTTGCTAGTTTCTGTGCTGCGGACTTTGCCATTTCCTGAAGAGGATTGCCAGTCAAGACTTTGAAGTTGCCAGTTTCTGTGCTTTGCCATTTCCTGAAGAGGATTGCCAGTCAAGACTTGAAGTTGCCAGTTTCTGTGCTGCGGACGTTGCTATTTCTTGTAGAGGATTGCCAGTCAAGACTTTGAAGTTGCCAGTTTATGTGCTTTGCTAGGATTGCAAGTCAAGACTTGAAGTTGCCAGTTTCTTTGCGTGGGCTTTGCCACTTCCTGAAGAGGATTACCAGTCAAGACTTTGAAGTTGCTAGTTTCTGTGCTGCGGACTTTGCCATTTTCTGAAGAGGATTGCCAGTCAAGACTTTGAAGTTGCCAGTTTCTGTGCTTTGCCATTTCCTGAAGAGGATTGCCAGTCAAGACTTGAAGTTGCCAGTTTCTGTGCTGCGGACGTTGCTATTTCTTGTAGAGGATTGCCAGTCAAGACTTTGAAGTTGCCAGTTTATGTGCTGCGGAGTTTGTCATTTCCTGAAGAGGATTGCCAGTGAAGACTTTGAAGTTGCCAGTTTTTGTGCTTCTGACTTTATCATTTCCTGAAAAGGATTGCCAGTCTTGACATTGAAGTTGCCAGTTTCTGTGCTGCGGACTTGTCCCTTTCCTGTTGAGGATTGCCATTGAAGATTTTGAAATTGCCTGTTTCTGTGTGAGTTATTTGCCATTTCCTGAAGAGGATTGCCAGTCAAGACTTTGAATTTGCCAGTTTCTGTGCTGCGGACGTTGGTATTTCTTGTAAAGGATTGCCAGTCAAGACTTTGAAGTTGCCAGTTTATATGCTGCGGACTTTGTGATTTAATGAACAGGATTGCCAGTCAAGACTTGAATTTGCCAGTTTCTGTGCTGCGGACGTTGGTATTTCTTGTAAAGGATTGCCAGTCAAGACTTTGAAGTTGCCAGTTTATGTGCTGTGGACTTTGTCATTTCCTGAAGAAGATTGCCAGTGAAGACTTTGAAGTTGCCAGTTGTTGTTCTTCTGACTTTTTCATTTCCTGAAGAGGATTGCCAGTTAAGACTTTGGAATTGCGAATTTCTGTGCTTTTGACTTTATCATTTCCTGAAAAGGATTGCCAGTCTTGACATTGAAGTTGCCAGTTTCTGTGCTGCAGACTTTGCCATTTAATAAAGAGGATTGCCAGTCAAGACTTGGAAGTTGCCAGTTTGTGTGCATCTGACTTTGCCATTTCCTAAACAGGATTGCCAGTCTAGACTTTGAAGTTGCCAGTTTCTTTGCGTGGGCTTTGCCCTTTCCTGAAGAGGATTGCCAGTCAAGACTTTGAAGTTGCCAGTTTCTGTGCTTTGCCATTTCCTTAAGACGATTGCCAGTCAAGACTTTGAAGTTGCCAGTTTCTGTGCTTTGCCATTTCCTTACGAGGATTGCCAGTCAAGACTTTGAAGTTGCCAGTTTCTGTGCTGCAGACTTTGCTATTTCCTGAAGAGGATTGCCAGTCAAGACTTTGATGTTGCCAGTTTCTTTGCACGTTATTTGCCATTTCCTGAAGAGGATTTCCAGTCAAGACTTTGAAGTTGCCAGTTTCTGTGCTTTGCCATTTTCTGAAGAGGATTGCCAGTCAAGACTTTGAAGTTGCCAGTTTCTGTGCTGCAGACTTTGCTATTTCCTGAAGAGGATTGCTAGTCTTGACTTTGAATTTGCCAGTTTCAGTGCTGCGGACTTTGTCATTTCCTGAAGAGGATTGCCAGTCGAGACTGAAGTTGCCAATTTCTTTGCATGGGTTTTGCCATTTCCTGAAGAGGATTGCCAGTGACAACTTTGGAATTGGGAGTTTCTGTGTGTGAGCTTTGCCATTACCGGAAGAGGATTGCCAGTCAAGACTTGAATTTGCCAGTTTCTGTGCTGCGGACGTTGCTATTTCTTGTAGAGGATTGCCAGTCAAGACTTGAAGTTGCCAGTTTATGTGCTGCGGACTTTGTCATTTCCTGAAGAGGATTGCCAGTGACGACTTTGAAGTTGCCAGTTTCAGTGCTGCCGACTTTGCCATTTCCTGATGAGGATTGCCAATCAAGACTTTGAAGTTGCCAGTTTCAGTGCTGCAGACTTTGCCATTTACTGAACAGGATTGCCAGTCAAGACTTTGAAGTTGCCAGTTTATGTGCTGCGGACTTTGTCATTTCCTGAAGAGGATTGCCAGTGACGACTTTGAAGTTGCCAGTTTCAGTGCTGCCGACTTTGCCATTTCCTGATGAGGATTGCCAATCAAGACTTTGAAGTTGCCAGTTTCAGTGCTGCAGACTTTGCCATTTACTGAACAGGATTGCCAGTCAAGACTTTGAAGTTGCCAGTTTATGTGCTACGGACTTTGTCATTTCCTGAAGAGGATTGCCAGTCGAGACTGAAGTTGCCAATTTCTTTGCATGGGCTTTGCCATTTCCTGAAGAGGATTGCCAGTCAAGACTTGAAGTTGCCAGTTTCTATGCTGCGGATGTTGCTATTTCTTTTAGAGGATTGCCAGTCAAGACTTTGAAGTTGCCAGTTTATGTGCTGCGGACTTTATCATTTCCTGAAGAGGATTGCCAGTCTTGACATTGTAGTTGCCAGTTTCTGTGCTGCGGACTTGTCCCTTTCCTGTTGAGGATTGCCACTGAAGATTTTGAAATTGCCTGTTTCTGTGTGAGTTATTTGCCATTTCCTGAAGAGGATTGCCAGTCAAGACTTTGAATTTGCAACGTTGCCAGTTTCTGTGCTTTGAAATGTGGACACCTACCATTTCCTTATGAGGATTGCCAGTCAAGACTTTGGAATTGCGAGTTCCTGTGGTTTGCCATTTCCTGAAGAGGATTGCCAGTCAAGACTTTGAAGTTGTCAGTTTCTGTGCTTTGCCATTTCCTTAAGAGGATTGCCAGTCAAGACTTTGAAGTTGCCAGTTTATGTGCTGTGGACTTTGTCATTTCCTGAAGAGGATTGCCAGTCAAGACTTTGAAGTTGCCAGTTTCAGTGCTGCCGAATTTGCCATTTCCTGTTGAGGATTGCCATTGAAGATTTTGAAATTGCCTGTTTCTGTGTGAGTTATTTGCCATTTCCTGAAGAGGATTTCCAGTCAAGACTTTGAATTTGCAACGTTGCCAGTTTCTGTGCTTTGAAATGTGGACACCTACCATTGCCTTATGAGGATTGCCAGTCAAGACTTTGGAATTGCGAGTTTCTGTGCTTTGCCATTTTCTGAAGAGGATTGCCAGTCAAGACTTGAAGTTGCCAGTTTCTGTGCTGCGGACGTTGCTATTTCTTGTAGAGGATTGCCAGTCAAGACTTTGAAGTTGCCAGTTTATGTGCTGCGGACTTTGTCATTTCCTGAAGAGGATTGCCAGTCAAGACTTTGAAGTTGCCAGTTTTTGTGCTTCTGACTTTATCATTTCCTGAAAAGGATTGCCAGTCAAGACTTTGAAGTTGCCAGTTTCTGTGCTGCGGACTTGTTTGTCCTTTCCTGTTGAGGATTGCCATTGAAGATTTTGAAATTGCCTGTTTCTGTGTGAGTTATTTGCCATTTCCTGAAGAGGATTGCCAGTCAAGACTTTGAAGTTGCCAGTTTATATGCTGCAGACTTTGTGATTTAATGAACAGGATTGCCAGTCAAGACTTGAATTTGCCAGTTTCTGTGCTGCGGAATTTGTCATTTCCTGAAGAAGATTGCCAGTGAAGACTTTGAAGTTGCCAGTTGTTGTTCTTCTGACTTTTTCATTTCCTGAAGAGGATTGCCAGTTAAGACTTTGGAATTGCGAGTTTCTGTGCTTTTGACTTTATCATTTCCTGTAGAGGATTGCCAGTCTTGACATTTAAGTTGCCAGTTTCTGTGCTGCAGACTTTGCCATTTAATAAAGAGGATTGCCAGTCAAGACTTGGAAGTTGCCAGTTTGTGTGCATCTGAATTTGCCATTTCCTAAACAGGATTGCCAGTCAAGACTTTGAAGTTGCCAGTTTATGTGCTACGGACTTTTTCATTTCCTGAAGAGGATTGCCAGTCTAGACTTTGAAGTTGCCAGTTTCTTTGCGTGGGCTTTGCCCTTTCCTGAAGAGTATTGCCAGTCAAGACTTTGAAGTTGCTACTTTGTGTGCTGCTGACTTTGCCATTTCCTGAAGAGGATTGCCAGTCAAGACTTTGATGTTGCCAGTTTCTTTGCACGTTATTTGCCATTTCCTGAAGAGGATTTCCAGTCAAGACTTTGAAGTTGCCAGTTTCTGTGCTTTGCCATTTTCTGAAGAGGATTGCCAGTCAAGACTTTGAAGTTGCCAGTTTCAGTGCTGCGGACTTTGCCTTTTCCTGAACAGGATTGCCAGTCAAGACTTTGAAGTTGCCAGTTTATGTGCTACGGACTTTGTCATTTCCTGAAGAGGATTGCCAGTCGAGACTGAAGTTGCCAATTTCTTTGCATGGGCTTTGCCATTTCCTGAAGAGGATTGCCAGTTAAGACTTTTGAATTGCGAGTTTCTGTGTGTGGGCTTTGCCATTTCTTGTAGAGGATTGCCAGTCAAGACTTTGAAGTTGTCAGTTTCTGTGCTTTGCCATTTCCTTAAGAGGATTGCCAGTCAAGACTTTGAAGTTGCCAGTTTATGTGCTGCGGACTTTGTCATTTAATAAAGAGGATTGCCAGTGAAGACTTTGAAGTTGCCAGTTTGTGTGCTGCTGACTTTGTCATTTCCTGAAGAGGATTGCCAGTCAAGACATGAAAGTTGCCAGTTTCATTGCTGCCGACTTTGCCATTTCCTGAAGAGGATTGCCAGTCAAGACTTTGAAGTTGCCAGTTTCTGTGCTTTGCCATTTCCTTAAGAGGATTGCAAGTCAAGACTTTGAAGTTTCCAGTTTCTTTGGGTGGGCTTTGTCATGTCCTGAAGAGGATTGCCAGTTAAGACTTTGGAATCGTAAGTTTCTGTGCATGGGCTTTGCAATTTCCTGATGAGGTTTGCCAGTGAAGACTTTGGAATTGCGAGTTTCTGTGTGTGGGCTTTGCCATTTCCTTAAGAGGATTGCCAGTCAAGATTTTGAAGTTGTTCGTTTCTGTGCTTTTGATTTTGCCATTTCCTGAAGAGGATTGCCAGTCAAGATTTTGAAGTTGCCAGTTTCTGTGCTTTGCCATTTTCTGAAGAGGATTGCCAGTCAAGACTTTAATTTGCAACGTTGCCAGTTTCTGTGCTTTGAAATGTGGACACCTACCATTTCCTTATGAGGATTGCCAGTCAAGACTTTGGAATTGCGAGTTTCTGTGATTCTGATTTTGCCATTTCCTGAAGAGGATTGCCAGTCAAGACTTTGAAGTTGCCAGTTTCTGTGCTGCGGATTTGCTATTTCTTGTAGAGGATTGCCAGTCAAGACTTTGAAGTTGCCAGTTTCTCTGCTGCGGACTTGTCCCTTTCCTGTTGAGGATTGCCATTGAAGATTTAGAAATTGCCTGTTTCTGTGTGAGTTATTTGCCATTTCCTGAAGAGGATTGCCAGTCAAGACTTTGAATTTGCAACGTTGCCAGTTTCTGTGCTTTGAAATGTGGACACCTACCATTTCCTTATGAGGATTGCCAGTCAAGACTTTGGAATTGCGAGTTTCTGTGCTTTGCCATTTCCTGAAGAGGATTGCCAGTCAAGACTTTGGAATTGCCAGTTTTTGTGCTTTGGACTTGGCCATTTCCTGATGAGGTTTGCCAGTGAAGACTTTGGAATTGCGAGTTTCTGTGTGTGGGCTTTGCCATTTCCTTAAGAGGATTGCCAGTCAAGATTTTGAAGTTGTTCGTTTCTGTGCTTTTGATTTTGCCATTTCCTGAAGAGGATTGCCAGTCAAGACTTTGAAGTTGCCAGTTTCTGTGCACGTTATTTGCCATTTCCTGAAGAGGATTTCCAGTCAAGATTTTGAAGTTGCCAGTTTCTGTGCTTTGCCATTTTCTGAAGAGGATTGCCAGTCAAGACTTAATTTGCAACGTTGCCAGTTTCTGTGCTTTGAAATGTGGACACCTACCATTTCCTTATGAGGATTGCCAGTCAAGACTTTGGAATTGCGAGTTTCTGTGCTTTGCCATTTTCTGAAGAGGATTGCCAGTCAAGACTTTGAAGTTGCCAGTTTCTGTGCTTTACCATTTCCTTTCGAGGGATTGCCATTCAAGACTTTGAAGTTGCCAGTTTCTGTGCTGCAGACTTTGCTATTTCTTGTAGAGGATTGCCAGTCAAGACTTTGAGGTTGCCAGTTTCATTGCTGCCGACTTTGCCATTTCCTGAAGAGGATTGCCAGTCAAGACTTTGAAGTTGCCAGTTTCTGTGCTTTGCCATTTCCTTAAGAGGATTGCAAGTCAAGACTTTGAAGTTGCCAGTTTCTTTGCTTTGCCATTTTCTGAAGAGGATTGCCAGTTAAGACTTTGAAGTTGCCAGTTTATGTGCTGCGGACTTTGCCATTTCCTGAAGAGGATTTGCCAGTGAAGACTTTGAAGTTGCCAGTTCATGTGCTACTTTTGTCATTTCCTGAAGGGATTGCCAGTCAAGACTTTGAAGTTGCCAATTTCCTTGCATGGGCTTTGCTATTTCTTGTAGAGGATTGCCAGTCAAGACTTTGAAGTTGCCACTTTATGTGCTGCGGACTTTGTCATTTCCTGAAGAGGATTGCCAGTGAAGACTTTGAAGTTGCCAGTTTCTGTGCTTTGCCATTTTCTGAAGAGGATTGCCAGTCAAGACTTTAATTTGCAACGTTGCCAGTTTCTGTGCTTTGAAATGTGGACACCTACCATTTCCTTATGAGGATTGCCAGTCAAGACTTTGGAATTGCGAGTTTCTGTGATTCTGATTTTGCCATTTCCTGAAGAGGATTGCCAGTCAAGACTTTGAAGTTGCCAGTTTCTGTGCTGCGGATTTGCTATTTCTTGTAGAGGATTGCCAGTCAAGACTTTGAAGTTGCCAGTTTCTCTGCTGCGGACTTGTCCCTTTCCTGTTGAGGATTGCCATTGAAGATTTAGAAATTGCCTGTTTCTGTGTGAGTTATTTGCCATTTCCTGAAGAGGATTGCCAGTCAAGACTTTGAATTTGCAACGTTGCCAGTTTCTGTGCTTTGAAATGTGGACACCTACCATTTCCTTATGAGGATTGCCAGTCAAGACTTTGGAATTGCCAGTTTCTGTGCTTTGCCATTTCCTGAAGAGGATTGCCAGTCAAGACTTTGGAATTGCCAGTTTTTGTGCTTTGGACTTGGCCATTTCCTGATGAGGTTTGCCAGTGAAGACTTTGGAATTGCGAGTTTCTGTGTGTGGGCTTTGCCATTTCCTTAAGAGGATTGCCAGTCAAGATTTTGAAGTTGTTCGTTTCTGTGCTTTTGATTTTGCCATTTCCTGAAGAGGATTGCCAGTCAAGACTTTGAAGTTGCCAGTTTCTGTGCACGTTATTTGCCATTTCCTGAAGAGGATTTCCAGTCAAGATTTTGAAGTTGCCAGTTTCTGTGCTTTGCCATTTTCTGAAGAGGATTGCCAGTCAAGACTTTAATTTGCAACGTTGCCAGTTTCTGTGCTTTGAAATGTGGACACCTACCATTTCCTTATGAGGATTGCCAGTCAAGACTTTGGAATTGCGAGTTTCTGTGCTTTGCCATTTTCTGAAGAGGATTGCCAGTCAAGACTTTGAAGTTGCCAGTTTCTGTGCTTTACCATTTCCTTACGAGGATTGCCATTCAAGACTTTGAAGTTGCCAGTTTCTGTGCTGCAGACTTTGCTATTTCTTGTAGAGGATTGCCAGTCAAGACTTTGAGGTTGCCAGTTTCATTGCTGCCGACTTTGCCATTTCCTGAAGAGGATTGCCAGTCAAGACTTTGAAGTTGCCAGTTTCTGTGCTTTGCCATTTCCTTAAGAGGATTGCAAGTCAAGACTTTGAAGTTGCCAGTTTCTTTGCTTTGCCATTTTCTGAAGAGGATTGCCAGTTAAGACTTTGAAGTTGCCAGTTTATGTGCTGCGGACTTTGCCATTTCCTGAAGAGGATTGCCAGTGAAGACTTTGAAGTTGCCAGTTCATGTGCTACGGACTTTGTCATTTCCTGAAGAGGATTGCCAGTCGAGACTGAAGTTGCCAATTTCCTTGCATGGGCTTTGCTATTTCTTGTAGAGGATTGCCAGTCAAGACTTTGAAGTTGCCACTTTATGTGCTGCGGACTTTGTCATTTCCTGAAGAGGATTGCCAGTGAAGACTTTGAAGTTGCCAGTTTCTGTGCTTTGCCATTTTCTTTCCTGAAGAGGATTGCCAGTCAAGACTTTGAATTTGCAACGTTGCCAGTTTCTGTGCTTTGAAATGTGGACACCTACCATTTCCTTATGAGGATTGCCAGTCAAGACTTTGGAATTGCGAGTTTCTGTGCTTTGCCATTTTCTGAAGAGGATTGCCAGTCAAGACTTTGAAGTTGCCAGTTTCTGTGCTTTGCCATTTCCTCACGAGGATTGCCATTCAAGACTTTGAAGTTGCCAGTTTCTGTGCTGCAGACTTTGCTATTTCTTGTAGAGGATTGCCAGTCAAGACTTTGAAGTTTCCAGTTTGTGTGCTGCTGACTTTGTCATTTCCTGAAGAGGATTGCCAGTGAAGACTTTGAGGTTGCCAGTTTGTGTGCTGCTGACTTTGTCATTTCCTGAAGAGGATTGCCAGTCAAGACTTTGAAGTTGCCAGTTTGTGTGCATTGCCATTTTCTGAAGAGGATTGCCAGTGAAGACTTTGAAGTTGCCAGTTTGTGTGCTGCTGACTTTGTCATTTCCTGAAGAGGATTGCCAGTCAAGACTTTGAAGTTGCCAGTTTCATTGCTGCCGACTTTGCCATTTCCTGAAGAGGATTGCCAGTCAAGACTTTGAAGTTGCCAGTTTCTGTGCTTTGCCATTTCCTTAAGAGGATTGCAAGTCAAGACTTTGAAGTTGCCAGTTTCTTTGGGTGGGCTTTGTCATGTCCTGAAGAGGATTGCCAGTGAAGACTTTGGAATTGCGAGTTTCTGTGTGTGGGCTTTGCCATTTCCTTTCCTTAAGAGGATTGCCAGTCAAGATTTTGAAGTTGTTCGTTTCTGTGCTTTTGATTTTGCCATTTCCTGAAGAGGATTGCCAGTCAAGACTTTGAAGTTGCCAGTTTCTGTGCTTTTGATTTTGCCATTTCCTGAAGAGGATTGCCAGTCAAGACTTTAAAGTTGCCAGTTTCTGTGCACGTTATTTGCCATTTCCTGAAGAGGATTTCAAGTCAAGATTTTGAAGTTGCCAGTTTCTGTGCTTTGCCATTTTCTGAAGAGGATTGCCAGTCAAGACTTTAATTTGCAACGTTGCCAGTTTCTGTGCTTTGAAATGTGGACACCTACCATTTCCTTATGAGGATTGCCAGTCAAGACTTTGGAATTGCGAGTTTCTGTGCTTCTGATTTTGCCATTTCCTGAAGAGGATTGCCAGTCAAGACTTTGATGTTGCCAGTTTCTTTGCACGTTATTTGCCATTTCCTGAAGAGGATTTCCAGTCAAGACTTTGAAGTTGCCAGTTTCTGTGCTTTGCCATTTTCTGAAGAGGATTGCCAGTCAAGACTTTGAAGTTGCCAGTTTCAGTGCTGCGGACTTTGCCTTTTCCTGAACAGGATTGCCAGTCAAGACTTTGAAGTTGCCAGTTTATGTGCTACGGACTTTGTCATTTCCTGAAGAGGATTGCCAGTCAAGACTTTGAAGTTGCCAGTTTCTGTGCTTTTGCCATTTCCTGAAGAGGATTGCCAGTCAAGACTTTGAATTGCCAGTTTCTGTGTGTGGGCTTTGCCATTTCCTTGAAGAGGATTGCCAGTCAAGACTTTGAAGTTGCCAGTTTCTGTGCTTTTTCCCATTTGCCATTTTTCTTGAAGAGGATTGCCAGTCAAGACTTTGAAGTTGCCAGTTTCTGTGCTGCGGACTTTGTCATTTCCTGAAGAGGATTGCCAGTCAAGACTTTGAAGTTGCCAGTTTCTGTGCTGCTGACTTTGCCATTTCCTGAAGAGGATTGCCAGTCAAGACTTTGAAGTTGCCAGTTTCTGTGCTTTTGACTTTGCCATTTCCTTTCCTGAGGATTGCCAGTCAAGACTTTGAAGTTGCCAGTTTCTGTGCTTTGCCATTTCCTGAAGAGGATTGCCAGTCAAGACTTTGAAGTTGCCAGTTTCTTTGTGCTGGGCTTTGTCATTTCCTGAAGAGGATTGCCAGTCAAGACTTTGGAATTGCCAGTTTCTGTGCATGGGCTTTGCCATTTCCTGAAGAGGATTGCCAGTCAAGACTTTGAAGTTGCCAGTTTCTGTGTGTGGATTTTGCCATTTCCTGAAGAGGATTGCCAGTCAAGACTTTGAAGTTGCCAGTTTCTGTGCTTTTGATTTTGCCATTTCCTGAAGAGGATTGCCAGTCAAGATTTTGAAGTTGCCAGTTTCTGTGCTTTGCCATTTTCTGAAGAGGATTGCCAGTCAAGACTTTAATTTTCTGCAGAGTTGCCAGTTTTTTGTGCTTTGAAATGTGGACACCTACCATTTCCTTATGAGGATTGCCAGTCAAGACTTTGGAATTGCGAGTTTCTGTGATTCTGATTTTGCCATTTCCTGAAGAGGATTGCCAGTCAAGACTTTGAAGTTGCCAGTTTCTGTGCTGCGGATTTGCTATTTCTTGTAGAGGATTGCCAGTCAAGACTTTGAAGTTGCCAGTTTCTCTGCTGCGGACTTGTCCCTTTCCTGTTGAGGATTGCCATTGAAGATTTAGAAATTGCCTGTTTCTGTGTGAGTTATTTGCCATTTCCTGAAGAGGATTGCCAGTCAAGACTTTGAATTTGCAACGTTTGCCAGTTTCTGTGCTTTGAAATGTGGACACCTACCATTTCCTTATGAGGATTGCCAGTCAAGACTTTGGAATTGCGAGTTTCTGTGCTTTGCCATTTCCTGAAGAGGATTGCCAGTCAAGACTTTGGAATTGCCAGTTTTTGTGCTTTGGACTTGGCCATTTCCTGATGAGAGGTTTGCCAGTGAAGACTTTGAAATTGCCAGTTTCTGTGTGTGGGCTTTGCCATTTCCTTAAGAGGATTGCCAGTCAAGATTTTGAAGTTGTTCGTTTCTGTGCTTTTGATTTTGCCATTTCCTGAAGAGGATTGCCAGTCAAGACTTTGAAGTTGCCAGTTTCTGTGCACGTTATTTGCCATTTCCTGAAGAGGATTTCCAGTCAAGATTTTGAAGTTGCCAGTTTCTGTGCTTTGCCATTTTCTGAAGAGGATTGCCAGTCAAGACTTTAATTTGCAACGTTGCCAGTTTCTGTGCTTTGAAATGTGGACACCTACCATTTCCTTATGAGGATTGCCAGTCAAGACTTTGAAATTGCGAGTTTCTGTGCTTTGCCATTTTCTGAAGAGGATTGCCAGTCAAGACTTTGAAGTTGCCAGTTTCTGTGCTTTACCATTTCCTTAAGAGGATTGCCATTCAAGACTTTGAAGTTGCCAGTTTCTGTGCTGCAGACTTTGCTATTTCTTGTAGAGGATTGCCAGTCAAGACTTTGAGGTTGCCAGTTTCATTGCTGCCGACTTTGCCATTTCCTGAAGAGGATTGCCAGTCAAGACTTTGAAGTTGCCAGTTTCTGTGCTTTGCCATTTCCTTAAGAGGATTGCAAGTCAAGACTTTGAAGTTGCCAGTTTCTTTGCTTTGCCATTTTCTGAAGAGGATTGCCAGTTAAGACTTTGAAGTTGCCAGTTTCTGTGCTTTTGCCATTTTCCTGAAGAGGATTGCCAGTGAAGACTTTGAAGTTGCCAGTTTCATGTGCTTTGCCATTTCGGACTTTGTCATTTCCTGAAGAGGATTGCCAGTCAAGACTTTGAAGTTGCCAGTTTCTGTGCTGGGCTTTGCCATTTCCTGAAGAGGATTGCCAGTCAAGACTTTGAAGTTGCCAGTTTCTGTGCTGCGGACTTTGTCCATTTCCTGAAGAGGATTGCCAGTGAAGACTTTGAAAGTTGCCAGTTTCTGTTCTTTGCCATTTTCTGAAGAGGATTGCCAGTCAAGACTTTAATTTGCAACGTTGCCAGTTTCTGTGCTTTGAAATGTGGACACCTACCATTTCCTTATGAGGATTGCCAGTCAAGACTTTGGAATTGCCAGTTTCTGTGCTTCTGATTTTGCCATTTCCTGAAGAGGATTGCCAGTCAAGACTTTGAAGTTGCCAGTTTCTGTGCTGCGGATTTGCTATTTCTTGTAGAGGATTGCCAGTCAAGACTTTGAAGTTGCCAGTTTCTCTGCTGCGGACTTGTCCCTTTCCTGTTGAGGATTGCCATTGAAGATTTAGAAATTGCCTGTTTCTGTGTGAGTTATTTGCCATTTCCTGAAGAGGATTGCCAGTCAAGACTTTGAATTTGCAACGTTGCCAGTTTCTGTGCTTTGAAATGTGGACACCTACCATTTCCTTATGAGGATTGCCAGTCAAGACTTTGAAATTGCGAGTTTCTGTGCTTTGCCATTTCCTGAAGAGGATTGCCAGTCAAGACTTTGAATTGCCAGTTTTTGTGCTTTGGACTTGGCCATTTCCTGATGAGGTTTGCCAGTGAAGACTTTGGAATTGCCAGTTTCTGTGTGTGGGCTTTGCCATTTCCTTAAGAGGATTGCCAGTCAAGATTTTGAAGTTGTTCGTTTCTGTGCTTTTTGATTTTGCCATTTCCTGAAGAGGATTGCCAGTCAAGACTTTGAAGTTGCCAGTTTCTGTGCACGTTATTTGCCATTTCCTGAAGAGGATTTCCAGTCAAGATTTTGAAGTTGCCAGTTTCTGTGCTTTGCCATTTTCTGAAGAGGATTGCCAGTCAAGACTTTAATTTGCAACGTTGCCAGTTTCTGTGCTTTGAAATGTGGACACCTACCATTTCCTTATGAGGATTGCCAGTCAAGACTTTGGAATTGCCAGTTTCGTGTTTCTGTGCTTTGCCATTTTCTGAAGAGGATTGCCAGTCAAGACTTTGAAGTTGCCAGTTTCTGTGCTTTACCATTTCCTTCACAGAGGATTGCCATTCAAGACTTTGAAGTTGCCAGTTTCTGTGCTGCAGACTTTGCTATTTCTTGTAGAGGATTGCCAGTCAAGACTTTGAGGTTGCCAGTTTCATTGCTGCCGACTTTGCCATTTCCTGAAGAGGATTGCCAGTCAAGACTTTGAAGTTGCCAGTTTCTGTGCTTTGCCATTTCCTTAAGAGGATTGCCAGTCAAGACTTTGAAGTTGCCAGTTTCTTTGCTTTGCCATTTTCTTCTGAAGAGGATTGCCAGTCAAGACTTTGAAGTTGCCAGTTTCTGTGCTGCGGACTTTGCCATTTCCTGAAGAGGATTGCCAGTCAAGACTTTGAAGTTGCCAGTTTCTGTGCTTTGGACTTTGTCATTTCCTGAAGAGGATTGCCAGTCAAGACTTTGAAGTTGCCAATTTCTTGCATGGGCTTTGCTATTTCTTGTAGAGGATTGCCAGTCAAGACTTTGAAGTTGCCAGTTTGTGTGCTGCGGACTTTGTTTTCCTGAAGAGGATTGCCAGTGAAGACTTTGAAGTTGCCAGTTTCTGTGCTTTGCCATTTTCTGAAGAGGATTGCCAGTCAAGACTTTGAATTTGGTAACGTTGCCAGTTTCTGTGCTTTGAAATGTGGACACCTACCATTTCCTTATGAGGATTGCCAGTCAAGACTTTGGAATTGCGAGTTTCTGTGCTTTGCCATTTTCTGAAGAGGATTGCCAGTCAAGACTTTGAAGTTGCCAGTTTCTGTGCTTTGCCATTTTCTGAAGAGGATTGCCACTCAAGACTTTGAAGTTGCCAGTTTCTGTGCTGCAGACTTTGCTATTTCTTGTAGAGGATTGCCAGTCAAGACTTTGAAGTTTCCAGTTTCTGTGCTGCTGACTTTGTCATTTCCTGAAGAGGATTGCCAGTCAAGACTTTGAAGTTGCCAGTTTGTGTGCTGCTGACTTTGTCATTTCCTGAAGAGGATTGCCAGTCAAGACTTTGAAGTTGCCAGTTTGTGTTCTGCTGCATT
Source organism: Perca flavescens (assembly GCF_004354835.1). Lineage (NCBI taxonomy): Eukaryota > Metazoa > Chordata > Actinopteri > Perciformes > Percidae > Perca > Perca flavescens. The sequence continues at coordinate 2,905,429 of NC_041354.1, read as the reverse complement.
GCCATTTTCTGAAGAGGATTGCCAGTGAAGACTTTGAAGTTGCCAGTTTGTGTGCTGCTGACTTTGTCATTTCCTGAAGAGGATTGCCAGTCAAGACTTTGAAAGTTGCCAGTTTCATTGCTGCCGACTTTGCCATTTCCTGAAGAGGATTGCCAGTCAAGACTTTGAAGTTGCCAGTTTCTGTGCTTTTTGCATTTCCTTAAGAGGATTGCCAGTCAAGACTTTGAAGTTGCCAGTTTCTTTGGGTGGGCTTTGTCATTTCCTGAAGAGGATTGCCAGTGAAGACTTTGAATTGCCAGTTTCTGTGTGTGGGCTTTGCCATTTCCTGAAGAGGATTGCCAGTCAAGACTTTGAAGTTGTTCCAGTTTCTGTGCTTTTGATTTTGCCATTTCCTGAAGAGGATTGCCAGTCAAGACTTTGAAGTTGCCAGTTTCTGTGCTTTTGATTTTGCCATTTCCTGAAGAGGATTGCCAGTCAAGACTTTGAAGTTGCCAGTTTCTGTGCTGTTTATTTGCCATTTCCTGAAGAGGATTTCCAGTCAAGATTTTGAAGTTGCCAGTTTCTGTGCTTTGCCATTTTCTGAAGAGGATTGCCAGTCAAGACTTTAATTTGCAACGTTGCCAGTTTCTGTGCTTTGAAATGTGGACACCTACCATTTCCTTATGAGGATTGCCAGTCAAGACTTTGGAATTGCCAGTTTCTGTGCTTTGATTTTGCCATTTCCTGAAGAGGATTGCCAGTCAAGACTTTGAAGTTGCCAGTTTCTGTGCTTTGATTTGCCATTTCTTGAAGAGGATTGCCAGTCAAGACTTTGAAGTTGCCAGTTTCTGTGCTGCGGACTTGTCCCTTTCCTGTTGAGGATTGCCAGTCAAGACTTTGAAATTGCCAGTTTCTGTGTGAGTTATTTGCCATTTCCTGAAGAGGATTGCCAGTCAAGACTTTGAATTTGCAACGTTGCCAGTTTCTGTGCTTTGAAATGTGGACACCTACCATTTCCTTATGAGGATTGCCAGTCAAGACTTTGAAATTGCCAGTTTCTGTGCTTTGCCATTTCCTGAAGAGGATTGCCAGTCAAGACTTTGAATTGCCAGTTTTTGTGCTTTGGACTTGGCCATTTCCTGAAGAGGATTGCCAGTGAAGACTTTGGAATTGCCAGTTTCTGTGTGTGGGCTTTGCCATTTCCTTAAGAGGATTGCCAGTCAAGACTTTTTTGAAGTTGAAGTTGCCAGTTTCTGTGCTTTTGATTTTGCCATTTCCTGAAGAGGATTGCCAGTCAAGACTTTGAAGTTGCCAGTTTCTGTGCTGCGATTTGCCATTTCCTGAAGAGGATTGCCAGTCAAGACTTTGAAGTTGCCAGTTTCTGTGCTTTTGCCATTTCCTGAAGAGGATTGCCAGTCAAGACTTTGAAGTTGCCAGTTTCTGTGCTTTGGACTTTGCCATTTCCTGAAGAGGATTGCCAGTCAAGACTTTGAAGTTGCCAGTTTGTGTGCTTTTGCCATTTTCCTGAAGAGGATTGCCAGTCAAGACTTTGAAGTTGCCAGTTTCTGTGCTTTTGCCATTTCCTGAAGAGGATTGCCAGTCAAGACTTTGAAGTTGCCAGTTTCTGTGCTGCAGACTTTGCCATTTCCTGAAGAGGATTGCCAGTCAAGACTTTGAAGTTGCCAGTTTCTGTGCTGCGGACTTTGCCATTTCCTGAAGAGGATTGCCAGTCAAGACTTTGAAGTTGCCAGTTTCTGTGCTGCTGACTTTTGTCATTTCCTGAAGAGGATTGCCAGTCAAGACTTTGAAGTTGCCAGTTTCTGTGCTGCTTTTGCCATTTCCTGAAGAGGATTGCCAGTCAAGACTTTGAAGTTGCCAGTTTCTGTGCTGCTGACTTTGCCATTTCCTGAAGAGGATTGCCAGTCAAGACTTTGAAGTTGCCAGTTTCTGTGCTGCTGACTTTTGCCATTTCCTGAAGAGGATTGCCAGTCAAGACTTTGAAGTTGCCAGTTTCTGTGCTTTTTGCATTTCCTGAAGAGGATTGCCAGTCAAGACTTTGAAGTTGCCAGTTTCTGTTGCTTGGGTTTTGTCATTTTCCTGAAGAGGATTGCCAGTGAAGACTTTGGAATTGCGAGTTTCTGTGTGTGGGCTTTGCCATTTCCTGAAGAGGATTGCCAGTCAAGACTTTGAAGTTGCCAGTTTCTGTGCTTTTGATTTTGCCATTTCCTGAAGAGGATTGCCAGTCAAGACTTTTGAAGTTGCCAGTTTCTGTGCTTTTGCCATTTCCTGAAGAGGATTGCCAGTCAAGATTTTGAAGTTGCCAGTTTCTGTGCTTTGCCATTTTCTGAAGAGGATTGCCAGTCAAGACTTTAATTTGCAACGTTGCCAGTTTCTGTGCTTTGAAATGTGGACACCTACCATTTCCTTATGAGGATTGCCAGTCAAGACTTTGGAATTGCGAGTTTCTGTGCTTCTGATTTTGCCATTTCCTGAAGAGGATTGCCAGTCAAGACTTTGAAGTTGCCAGTTTCTGTGCTTTTGATTTGCCATTTCCTGAAGAGGATTGCCAGTCAAGACTTTGAAGTTGCCAGTTTCTCTGCTGCGGACTTGTCCCTTTCCTGTTGAGGATTGCCATTGAAGATTTAGAAATTGCCTGTTTCTGTGTGAGTTATTTGCCATTTCCTGAAGAGGATTGCCAGTCAAGACTTTGAATTTGCAACGTTGCCAGTTTCTGTGCTTTGAAATGTGGACACCTACCATTTCCTTATGAGGATTGCCAGTCAAGACTTTGGAATTGCGAGTTTCTGTGCTTTGCCATTTCCTGAAGAGGATTGCCAGTCAAGACTTTGGAATTGCCAGTTTTGTGCTTTGGACTTGGCCATTTCCTGATGAGGTTTTGCCAGTGAAGACTTTGGAATTGCGAGTTTCTGTGTGTGGGCTTTGCCATTTCCTTAAGAGGATTGCCAGTCAAGATTTTGAAGTTGTTCGTTTCTGTGCTTTTGATTTTGCCATTTCCTGAAGAGGATTGCCAGTCAAGACTTTGAAGTTGCCAGTTTCTGTGCACGTTATTTGCCATTTCCTGAAGAGGATTTCCAGTCAAGATTTTGAAGTTGCCAGTTTCTGTGCTTTGCCATTTTCTGAAGAGGATTGCCAGTCAAGACTTTGATTTTGCAACGTTGCCAGTTTCTGTGCTTTGAAATGTGGACACCTACCATTTCCTTATGAGGATTGCCAGTCAAGACTTTGGAATTGCGAGTTTCTGTGCTTTGCCATTTTCTGAAGAGGATTGCCAGTCAAGACTTTGAAGTTGCCAGTTTCTGTGCTTTACCATTTCCTTACGAGGATTGCCATTCAAGACTTTGAAGTTGCCAGTTTCTGTGCTGCAGACTTTGCTATTTCTTGTAGAGGATTGCCAGTCAAGACTTTGAGGTTGCCAGTTTCATTGCTGCCGACTTTGCCATTTCCTGAAGAGGATTGCCAGTCAAGACTTTGAAGTTGCCAGTTTCTGTGCTTTGCCATTTCCTTAAGAGGATTGCAAGTCAAGACTTTGAAGTTGCCAGTTTCTTTGCTTTTTGCCATTTCCTGAAGAGGATTGCCAGTTAAGACTTTGAAGTTGCCAGTTTCTGTGCTGGGGACTTTGCCATTTCCTGAAGAGGATTGCCAGTGAAGACTTTGAAGTTGCCAGTTTCTGTGCTTTGGACTTTGCCATTTCCTGAAGAGGATTGCCAGTCAAGACTTTGAAGTTGCCAATTTCTTGCATGGGCTTTGCTATTTCCTGTAGAGGATTGCCAGTCAAGACTTTGAAGTTGCCAGTTTCTGTGCTGCGGACTTTGTCATTTCCTGAAGAGGATTGCCAGTGAAGACTTTGAAGTTGCCAGTTTCTGTGCTTTGCCATTTTCTGAAGAGGATTGCCAGTCAAGACTTTAATTTGAAACGTTGCCAGTTTCTGTGCTTTGAAATGTGGACACCTACCATTTCCTTATGAGGATTGCCAGTCAAGACTTTGGAATTGCGAGTTTCTGTGATTCTGATTTTGCCATTTCCTGAAGAGGATTGCCAGTCAAGACTTTGAAGTTGCCAGTTTCTGTGCTGCGGATTTGCTATTTCTTGTAGAGGATTGCCAGTCAAGACTTTGAAGTTGCCAGTTTCTCTGCTGCGGACTTGTCCCTTTCCTGTTGAGGATTGCCATTGAAGATTTAGAAATTGCCTGTTTCTGTGTGAGTTATTTGCCATTTCCTGAAGAGGATTGCCAGTCAAGACTTTGAATTTGCAACGTTGCCAGTTTCTGTGCTTTGAAATGTGGACACCTACCATTTCCTTATGAGGATTGCCAGTCAAGACTTTGAAGTTGCCAGTTTCTGTGCTTTGCCATTTCCTGAAGAGGATTGCCAGTCAAGACTTTGGAATTGCCAGTTTTTGTGCTTTGGACTTGGCCATTTCCTGATGAGGTTTGCCAGTGAAGACTTTGGAATTGCGAGTTTCTGTGTGTGGGCTTTGCCATTTCCTTAAGAGGATTGCCAGTCAAGACTTTGAATTTGCAACGTTGCCAGTTTCTGTGCTTTGATTTTGCCATTTCCTGAAGAGGATTGCCAGTCAAGACTTTGAAGTTGCCAGTTTCTGTGCACGTTATTTGCCATTTCCTGAAGAGGATTTCCAGTCAAGATTTTGAAGTTGCCAGTTTCTGTGCTTTGCCATTTTCTGAAGAGGATTGCCAGTCAAGACTTTAATTTGAAACGTTGCCAGTTTCTGTGCTTTGAAATGTGGACACCTACCATTTCCTTATGAGGATTGCCAGTCAAGACTTTGGAATTGCCAGTTTCTTTTCTGTGCTTTGCCATTTTCTGAAGAGGATTGCCAGTCAAGACTTTGAAGTTGCCAGTTTCTGTGCTTTACCATTTCCTTCCTGAAGAGGATTGCCATTCAAGACTTTGAAGTTGCCAGTTTCTGTGCTGCAGACTTTGCTATTTCTTGTAGAGGATTGCCAGTCAAGACTTTGAGGTTGCCAGTTTCATTGCTGCCGACTTTGCCATTTCCTGAAGAGGATTGCCAGTCAAGACTTTGAAGTTGCCAGTTTCTGTGCTTTGCCATTTCCTTAAGAGGATTGCAAGTCAAGACTTTGAAGTTGCCAGTTTCTTTGCTTTGCCATTTTCTGAAGAGGATTGCCAGTTAAGACTTTGAAGTTGCCAGTTTATGTGCTGCGGACTTTGCCATTTCCTGAAGAGGATTGCCAGTGAAGACTTTGAAGTTGCCAGTTCATGTGCTACGGACTTTGTCATTTCCTGAAGAGGATTGCCAGTCAAGACTTTGAGTTGCCAATTTCCTTGCATGGGCTTTGCTATTTCTTGTAGAGGATTGCCAGTCAAGACTTTGAAGTTGCCACTTTATGTGCTGCGGACTTTGTCATTTCCTGAAGAGGATTGCCAGTGAAGACTTTGAAGTTGCCAGTTTCTGTGCTTTGCCATTTTCTGAAGAGGATTGCCAGTCAAGACTTTGAATTTGCAACGTTGCCAGTTTCTGTGCTTTGAAATGTGGACACCTACCATTTCCTTATGAGGATTGCCAGTCAAGACTTTGGAATTGCGAGTTTCTGTGCTTTGCCATTTTCTGAAGAGGATTGCCAGTCAAGACTTTGAAGTTGCCAGTTTCTGTGCTTTGCCATTTCCTCACGAGGATTGCCATTCAAGACTTTGAAGTTGCCAGTTTCTGTGCTGCAGACTTTGCTATTTCTTGTAGAGGATTGCCAGTCAAGACTTTGAAGTTTCCAGTTTGTGTGCTGCTGACTTTGTCATTTCCTGAAGAGGATTGCCAGTGAAGACTTTGAGGTTGCCAGTTTGTGTGCTGCTGACTTTGTCATTTCCTGAAGAGGATTGCCAGTCAAGACTTTGAAGTTGCCAGTTTGTGTGCATTGCCATTTTCTGAAGAGGATTGCCAGTGAAGACTTTGAAGTTGCCAGTTTGTGTGCTGCTGACTTTGTCATTTCCTGAAGAGGATTGCCAGTCAAGACATGAAAGTTGCCAGTTTCATTGCTGCCGACTTTGCCATTTCCTGAAGAGGATTGCCAGTCAAGACTTTGAAGTTGCCAGTTTCTGTGCTTTGCCATTTCCTTAAGAGGATTGCAAGTCAAGACTTTGAAGTTGCCAGTTTCTTTGGGTGGGCTTTGTCATGTCCTGAAGAGGATTGCCAGTGAAGACTTTGGAATTGCGAGTTTCTGTGTGTGGGCTTTGCCATTTCCTTAAGAGGATTGCCAGTCAAGATTTTGAAGTTGTTCGTTTCTGTGCTTTTGATTTTGCCATTTCCTGAAGAGGATTGCCAGTCAAGACTTTGAAGTTGCCAGTTTCTGTGCTTTTGATTTTGCCATTTCCTGAAGAGGATTGCCAGTCAAGACTTTAAAGTTGCCAGTTTCTGTGCACGTTATTTGCCATTTCCTGAAGAGGATTTCAAGTCAAGATTTTGAAGTTGCCAGTTTCTGTGCTTTGCCATTTTCTGAAGAGGATTGCCAGTCAAGACTTTAATTTGCAACGTTGCCAGTTTCTGTGCTTTGAAATGTGGACACCTACCATTTCCTTATGAGGATTGCCATTTCCTTATGAGGATTGCCAGTCAAGACTTTGGAATTGCGAGTTTCTGTGCTTCTGATTTTGCCATTTCCTGAAGAGGATTGCCAGTCAAGACTTTGAAGTTGCCAGTTTCTGTGCTGCTTATTTGCCATTTCCTGAAGAGGATTGCCAGTCAAGACTTTGAAGTTGCCAGTTTCTCTGCTGCTGCTGACTTTGTCCCTTTCCTGAAGAGGATTGCCAGTCAAGACTTTGAAGTTGCCAGTTTCTGTGTGAGTTATTTGCCATTTTTCTGAAGAGGATTGCCAGTCAAGACTTTGAAGTTGCCAGTTTCTGTGTGCTTTGGACACTTTGCCATTTCCTGAAGAGGATTGCCAGTCAAGACTTTGAAGTTGCCAGTTTCTGTGCTTTTTGCCATTTCCTGAAGAGGATTGCCAGTCAAGACTTTGAAGTTGCCAGTTTCTGTGCTGCTTTTGCCATTTCCTGAAGAGGATTGCCAGTCAAGACTTTGAAGTTGCCAGTTTCTGTGCTTTGCCATTTCCTTAAGAGGATTGCCAGTCAAGACTTTGAAGTTGCCAGTTTCTGTGCTGCGGACTTTTGCCATTTCCTGAAGAGGATTGCCAGTCAAGACTTTGAAGTTGCCAGTTTGTGCTGCTTTGCCATTTCCTGAAGAGGATTGCCAGTCAAGACTTTGAAGTTGCCAGTTTCTGTGCTTTTGCCATTTCCTGAAGAGGATTGCCAGTCAAGACTTTGAAGTTGCCAGTTTCTGTGCTTTGCCATTTCCTGAAGAGGATTGCCAGTCAAGACTTTGAAGTTGCCAGTTTCTTTTTGAAGTGCTGTGGGCTTTGCCATTTCCTGAAGAGGATTGCCAGTCAAGACTTTGAAATTGCCAGTTTCTGTGCATGGACTTTGCCATTTCCTGAAGAGGATTGCCAGTCAAGACTTTGAAGTTGCCAGTTTCTGTGCTTTTGACTTTGCCATTTCCTGAAGAGGATTGCCAGTCAAGACTTTGAAGTTGCCAGTTTCTGTGCTGCAGATTTTGCCATTTCCTGAAGAGGATTGCCAGTCAAGACTTTGAAGTTGCCAGTTTCTGTGCTTTGCCATTTTCTGAAGAGGATTGCCAGTCAAGACTTTAATTTCTTTGCAACTTTGTTGCCAGTTTCTGTGACTTTGAAATTTCTGTGACTTTGCCATTTCCTGATGAGGATTGCCAGTCAAGACTTTGAAATTGCCAGTTTCTGTGATTCTGATTTTGCCATTTCCTGAAGAGGATTGCCAGTCAAGACTTTGAAGTTGCCAGTTTCTGTGCTGCGGATTTGCTATTTCTTGTAGAGGATTGCCAGTCAAGACTTTGAAGTTGCCAGTTTCTCTGCTTGAAGTTGCGGACTTGTCCCTTTCCTGTTGAGGATTGCCATTGAAGATTTAGAAATTGCCTGTTTCTGTGTGAGTTATTTGCCATTTCCTGAAGAGGATTGCCAGTCAAGACTTTGAATTTGCAACGTTGCCAGTTTCTGTGCTTTGAAATGTGGACACCTACCATTTCCTTATGAGGATTGCCAGTCAAGACTTTGAATTGCCAGTTTCTGTGCTTTGCCATTTCCTGAAGAGGATTGCCAGTCAAGACTTTGGAATTGCCAGTTTTTGTGCTTTGGACTTGGCCATTTCCTGATGAGGTTTGCCAGTGAAGACTTTGGAATTGCGAGTTTCTGTGTGTGGGCTTTGCCATTTCCTTAAGAGGATTGCCAGTCAAGATTTTGAAGTTGTTCGTTTCTGCTTTTTGATTTTGCCATTTCCTGAAGAGGATTGCCAGTCAAGACTTTGAAGTTGCCAGTTTCTGTGCACGTTATTTGCCATTTCCTGAAGAGGATTTCCAGTCAAGATTTTGAAGTTGCCAGTTTCTGTGCTTTGCCATTTTCTGAAGAGGATTGCCAGTCAAGACTTTAATTTGCAACGTTGCCAGTTTCTGTGCTTTGAAATGTGGACACCTACCATTTCCTTATGAGGATTGCCA